>NC_090279.1:71858418-71989255 GCF_040414725.1 Anabrus simplex
TGCACCCGACTCCCATACTGACGTATCTTGGCGTCACCATCGACATCCCCAGCCAAGAGGTGACCATGCATCATGTCACCCAGCAGCGCGCCCTCTCCCTTGTGCGCGAGCTGCACGACCAGTCCCCACATCAACTCCAACAGGCTGCCGGCTACTTTTCTTGGCTCTGCTGGGTCACTGGGTGGCCGGTATTCCCTGCTAAACACATCCTTTCAGGCGAGTTCTTCTGGGTACGACGACTCTTCACCCCTCAGTTCCTGTCGACGCCCCGCCAGATGTCCGGTGGCTCTCTACAGCGACGCCACCCCACAAAGCGTTGCAGCAGTCTGCCCTGCAGTGAACCAGGCCTGAGCACAGGCATTCCACCAGCCTCATCGGATCAATGTGGCCGCGGTCGTGGCAGTGCATCACTTCGTACAGGACTTTGCCCACTTGGGCTATGATCATGTTCTTGTGTATACGGACAGTTCCGTGGCCCGATACACTTTGCAGTCGGGCCGCGGACCTGCCCTCCATTCTAATGTATTTCTTCTTGATTTGTATGTACAAGTTCTCAATAAAGCAGCACAGCGAGGCGTTCGGCTCTCATGGCGGCCCATCGCGTCGGCCGAAAATCCTGCTGACGCTCCCTCCCGGGAAGTGCTGTCCTCAGTACACGCGAGCCTCAATTCTATATAAGGAGGCTCTCCCCGGGAGGGACGTCAGTCGGCTGTCGGTTCGGGGCGATGGGGCGTCACATTCCCACCGCCGGGCAGCATTCGGCGCAGCCGCGCGCGTCCGGGCGACGGTGGCGAGAGGCTCCGCTGGAGACCTACAATCGGGCGTCCGACCAGAGGGTACTCCCCAAACTCGCTTAGTCGGCCCGTCGATTGTGGCGTCAAGCTGGAACCTTCAAGTGCTTTATTAACATGAAAGAATACAGGAGGGCTGTCCGAAGACCTAGTACAAACAAATTATGCATGAGAATACCATTAACAAAAGAATAAGATCAACGCTGCATAGGCTGTAATGAACAAAACAATACACAGAATCACTCCACAAGTCCATGACACAACTGGTGATGGCTGATGTACGGCGTGCTGGGCGGCAGGCAATTCCCAGACGTCGTCACTAGGTTGTCCCTCCGGATGGCGCCCCACGGGCCCCGCGAGCGCCGCGACTGACCGCGGGTAGCCTGGTGGGGTTCTGAAACTGGAAACCGGGCGGCAAGTTGACCAGGTCATCAGCGGTGGCGTTGTCCACCTGAACAGCCATCCTCCACCCCTTGGTTAGTGCGCAGTACAGGATCGATGTCCCGGTATAGAAAAACCTGCGCTGGACGTGATCCATTTTTCAAAAAATCAAAGATCCCCGAGAGTGCTGAGCCAAGGAACGCATTACAGAAAGAATATTTGGGCTAGGATTTGAACAAGTAGGAAAACGAGTAATGACCAAGCGATTTTAGGCTCGATGTGATTTTCGAAATTTGCTTTTTTAGTTTGATAGAGCTCTACAGTGCTCACAACATAACACGTTAGCCCCTCAACTCTCGGCACAATTGAGGATATTCCCTACTTTTATGGTTTTCGAAGTATGGGGACCCTACATTGTCAGCTGAGAAATGTTTTCTATATTAAAGTCACCTGGTGATGCGATGTGTGGCTGAGGTTCGTTCGTTTGAATCTCATTACGCATGAAGAACACTATGTACTCAGTGTCGGTCGCACTCTATATTCTAGGGAATATCTTTCAAACTTGTCGCAAGTGTGGAACTCTACAAATGAAATTGAAGCTAGCCAAGGATTAAGGAGAACAAGAGATCAAAAATGAAATTTCTCTTCATCAGGTGAATCCTTCAGTTCGGCTGAAATCAGAATACACACTGAATGATGACACAAACCTGTTTGTATCGAATAAACTACAGCCAAATATGTTTACAACACTGCACTTCCTATTTCCAAGGAAAATAACAAGGATCTGTTAGTCCTTTACCGCTGATTGACACAGTCTTCGAAGTTGAAGTCCACTGCGGAAGCTGAAAATACACTTCCTGATATATATGAATTCACTGAATGTAAGTGTGCCCTGTCAGAAGATGTAATTGTGCAAAATACACTTGCATTCTTATGAAAAGTACGACATCCTTGGTGTTGTAAAAACAGTTGTCAAGTGTGATACTTAATTTTCTTATAATACTTCAATTATTTTACGTTATTCTCCGTTCGTTCTCTCAGTATACGGTATACTAAGTCCCATTAATATTAAGAAGGTCAACGACATGAGGAAACTTATAGTGTATATTGGTGGTAAGATGCCAGTTTCTTCCATGACACTGTCAACAACTGTCCAATTACTGAGCAGGAAGCTCTGCATGAAGATGAATTCTGATCCTCTTAAAGAGAAGCTACTAGCAGTTATTGTTTTATATTCTTAACCTACGGTCAGGGACTGCAATATGTTCATTACAATGGTTACAAGGTCAGTTCTCGATGAGAGAACATGAACCGTATTGATGAATGTAATGTCCTATAAGACGGAATGAATATGTTTGCTGATTTTTTTGTTAAAACTATAATATGTCCGTTGTTTAGGATCACTTCATAATTCTCTGATTCCTAAATGTCATAGGTTGATTGAAAAACGACATTGTAACGGAAACTCAAATTAAAATCAAAACTAAAGGACAGGGATGAAAATTTCGTTTATAATTTCTAAGAAAATTCTGTTCACTTAGAAAACTGTATGCATCCAGAAAACAAAATTTGATTTTTCTTACTTTCAGGGATGGGATCTGGAGTCCGTATTATAGGAATAAAGGGCCTTTTACTAGTTATATGCAAATTCAAAAATTTCGTTTGTTAATTCCTTTTTGTATCTCTCCTGTTAAATGCAATATTTTGGACGTGTCCCCTTTTCCAGATGACCGACTCAGTCAGTGCCAATCGCTCAGCTTGACTTACGTCAGGAGAAAGTTTCTGTTCACCACAGGAACTGACTCCAGAGGTGAGAGAACTCAGTTCGTTCTAATAACTACTAGCAGGAGAACGAGGAACTCTCAGTAACGATATCAAGTCTAGCCGTTACTAGGAACGTACAACTTACCGGAAGTTCCATGGAAAGGTAAACATCGTCGCGCTAAGAAATGAACAATGCCAATTACAACGCCTCAGTTCTCTTTGAATGAGAATCCAATTGCTTTTAGATGTTTCCTGTTCGTTGAGATACGAGTATAAATGTCCTCCATCACCAGTGAGAGAAATTTGGCTACAAGTGAACAAAGCGCATGGTGCATTCCCTAGAACAGCTACGAGGAAGAACGAAATCACTTTGGGCCAATGAATTAACCTGCTACTCATTTCTGGAGCAGGCTGAGTGAACCTCTGGGTCATGTGCTGCTCCAGAAAATGAAATCTATTTTCTCACGTTTCTCGAACTCACACCCTCCCAGGAGAATCAAGGACGTGTTGGCAACCTCGGCTATGCAGCCCTTGTTAAATAGAGGTCTTACTGTAAGGGTGAGTCTCAATTCTGTGAAGACAGGTGACTGGTGTAAATTCAGGATATTTCTCCCTCTCTCGGACGACCAATGAGTTACCAATGAGGCGATTTAATATGCGTGCCTAACGGCAACACAAGTGTTCATAGACAATAAGACTGCATTTTATTCGTCGTAATTTGACAATGAAAGAATGTTTAACTTTACTCTGCGCGTTTAGCAGTTACAAGAACAAACAGGTGCTTTAGGAAATATCCTCAGATTGGTCGTAAGAAAGGCGTTGGTAATAAACAGTTGTACACCGCGGGTGTGATTGTACTTCTTAAAGTAGCTCACATTACGGTATCTGTAATGAGAAAATGTGTAGATCTGTTTTTATCGTGACAGGAATGAGAACTACCAAGTATATCCAGATATATTCATCTAACAAACGTTGAAGAAACTGCAACTCAGGTACATTTTACCGCACGAGCTACTCATCTCATCATACATCACAATGAAAACAATAACAAGATATTCATAGCACAGCGGACATTGAGCAGGTACGGCAATTGCTTGTTTTAACCACTTAGAATATAATTAACTACTTCTAAATCCCGTAATGGTCCACATTGTTTATTTTCGTGTTATATTAGTTCTATTACTCGATTGTAAGCACTTCTGATACGAATAATAGAAACACTCACTCGGATCATGAACTTAATAGTGGGCACTAGGAAAGTTTTGCAATACGCAGAACCAGTTGGGCGGACACCGCAGTTATGGTGAGGGATGAAAAGAGGGGTTAAAACCGGTCTAGAAGACAGCAAGGCACGACCTTCACACCAGTTGTTTTAAGGGTGGTCTAAGGGTGAATATCGCGCAAATATCTGCTACAATTTTGCTCGTGTATTAACTGTTGACCAGTGCCTGGAGGAAATGACTCCGGTGCTGGGGAAAGACTGTCCACATCGGACACCAATTTTCCGCTGGTATAAGCAGTTCCAGAGGGGAAATTTTGGGGTTCAAGACGATCCTCGTTCTGGGCGACCCTTTGAATCAGTGACTGAGGAAAACATTGAAGCTCTGAAGAAAATGTTGAAGCAAGAGGGGCGGATGGCATATCGGCAGGTAGAAGAGACCTTCCACATTCCTGCACCAGCTATTCATTCAATTCTACACGACCATCTCCATGCTAGAAAGGTTTGTTCACTTTGGATGCCCCATTCACTTTCAGAGCAAAGGGCACATCGAGTGAAATGGTACCGAAAAATGCTTAAACAGTTTGAAAATGAGACTTCGCGTAACACCAATAGCATCGTTACAGGTGACAAAACTTGACTCTATTGTTACGATGTCCCAACAAAATCCCAGAACAAGGTGTGCCTGTATGAAGATGAGGGTACTCCTGTGACTGAGCGAAAGTCAAGGTCAGTGAAGAAAAGGATGATTGCAGTATTCTTCACTGAAGGGGTCATTCTGACTCGGGTTGTGCTAGAAACACAAAGGGCCGTTACTGCGAAGTGGTACAGTGAGACTTGTCTGCCTCAGGTCACCCAGGTTCTGAAGCAGCTCCGTCCAAGGTCACGGCTCAACACTTGGCTCTTGCATCACGACAATGCTCCAGCACATACAATTTTCCGTTGGTATAAGGAGTTCCAGAGGGGAAATTTTGGGGTTGAAAACGATCTTCATACTGGACGACAGTCTGAATCAGTGACTGAGGAAAACATTGAAGCTGTGAGGAAAATGTTGCAGCAAGAGGGACATCGTGCTAATACAACAATGGATTTTCTTGCCAGATCAGGGTTGTCTGTGCTTGATCGCCGTCCATACAGTCCTGATCATGCCCTTGTGAATTCGCACTCTTCCCAGAAGTGATGAAACTGAAAGGGAGGCGATTTGCATCCGACTAGGAGCTTCTGGCAGCATGGGATCAAGAGTGCGAAAATGTAATCGAAGAAAAATGGCAGAGTTGGTTCAGTGACTGGTTTCGACGTATGTAGAAGTAAATTGAGTGGGGTGGAAATTATTTTGAAAAAGTCTAAAGCGTTCACTCACATAGCAAAACTTTCCAAGTGCCCTTTGTATTGGGCATTTGGAAAGAGATCCTCTAGCGAACACCAATCCATGAGCAAGGGAGATGGAGGGAAGATATTTCGTTGATCAGTCACAGGCAGTGTGTGGGCTGAGAGCACAAGATTGTCAGTATCAGTCAAGTAATTGAACGATAGGAAGAGAGAGTTATGCTCATGGCAGAGCACCAGGAGATCGGGAACAGATTGTTACAGAACTGATGACAACCTTCCTCTCTTAACACCAATCGGAGGACAATGAAGCTATCGATAAAAGGAAGGGAAGACACAAACCTAATAGCGTCAGAGTCGGAAAAGATTAGGAGTTGAGTAAGGAAGATCGGACAGTGAATACGAAAGTTAGGGGGCTCACAAAAATAACTAGATAGTGTGTTAGACTCAGCTACGAGTTTAGTGGTCACCAAGCGTAGAGTCAAGGAGAGGTTACCTCTTCTTTCTCCTACTTAGGATTATGTGATTCAGAGACGGACGATCTTTTCTACAGCTGTCCCCTATCAGTTCAACATGTCACATCACTAATCAGATAACTTGGTGGTTACATAGAGTTAGGCACCCCTTTAAGTCCTTCCTTACGAGCGCGCTCAGGGTGATTCTGTTCAGTCTGGTTGTTTGTATACTACATTTAAAAATGATGAGCTTCGTATTGCAGCCAGAGAAGGGGTGTTAGGTCAGAGAGGCGACCGTGGAATCACGAGCTGGGTAAGACAATGTTTCCCCTCTCCCTGTCCGATATCTCTTGGTAAAGTTCTGGTCTCTTCTGACACACAGTGAATCCCTCATTTTCTGTAGACATGTCTTCATTGCATTCTATTTTCTCTTTTGTTTTACCTGCGCGCTGTACCGTCCTGGTCACAATCCATACTTTGTAAGGAGCACGAACACTACATTTATGAAGAGCTGGCTTCCAAAATTGGCAAGTTATTGAATTACATGTAAAAATGACTTTATTTGTAATTTTTACTCGTAATTCACTTCTGAAATTAACATTGTAATCGTTACATTGTAGTAATCGAGATACATCGCAACAAGAGCTTGGTAACTTTGGAGCCCCAGCACTCGCAGCTTGTTGAGATTTAGGTAATCGTGTACTACATTGTTCAGACGGTGGTGGTGATTATTGTTTTCAGAGGAAGTACAACTGGACAACCATCCTCTATTAACACTAAGCAGAAGGAAAATGGAGGAGATATGACATTTAAAGGTATCGGCAAAAGAAAGAGTGGACTCCATAGGACTCGAGCACCTCAAAAAACCGTGGAAGAGACTCACACAAGACTCAGCTAGCGGAACCGTGGAGGAGCCTTACACAAGAGCCAACTAGCGGAACCGTGGAGGGGCTCACATAAGACTGAGGTAGCGGAGCCGTGGAGGAGCCTCATACAAGAGCCAGCTAGCGGAATCGTGGAGGAGCCTCACACAAGAGCCAGCTAGCGGAACAGTGGAGGAGCCTCACACAAGACTCAACTAGCGGAACTGTGAAAGAGCCTCACACAAGACTCAGCTAGCGGAACAGTGGAGGAGCCTCACACAAGACTCAGCTAGCGGAACAGTGGAGGAGCCTCACACAAGACTCAACTAGCGGAACTGTGGAAGAGCCTCACACAAGACTCAGCTAGCGGAACAGTGGAGGAGCCTCACACAAGACTCAACTAGCGGAACTGTGGAGGAGCCTCACACAAGACTCAACTAGCGGAATCGTGGCGGAGCCTCACACAAGACTCAACTAGCGGAATCGTGGCGGAGCCTCACACAAGACTCAGCTAGCGGAACCGTGGAGGATCCTCACACAAGAGTGAGCTAGCGGAATCGTGGAGGAGCCTCACACAAGAGCCAGCTAGCGGAACAGTGGAGGAGCCTCACACAAGAGCCAGCTAGCGGAACCGCGGATGAGCCTCACACAAGACTGAGCTAGCGGAATCGTGGAGAAGCCTCACACAAGGGTCAGCAAGCAGAAGAGTGAAGGAGCCTCACACAAGACTCAACTAGCGGAACTGTGGAGGAGCCTCACACAAGACTCAACTAGCGGAACTGTGGAAGAGCCTCACACAAGACTCAGCTAGCGGAACAGTGGAGGAGCCTCACACAAGACTCAACTAGCGGAACCGTGGAGGAGCCTCACACAAGACTCAACTAGCGGAATCGTGGCGGAGCCTCACACAAGACTCAACTAGCGGAATCGTGGCGGAGCCTCACACAAGACTCAGCTAGCGGAACCGTGGAGGATCCTCACACAAGAGCCAGCTAGCGGAATCGTGGAGGAGCCTCACACAAGAGCCAGCTAGCGGAACAGTGGAGGAGCCTCACACAAGAGCCAGCTAGCGGAACCGCGGATGAGCCTCACACAAGACTGAGCTAGCGGAATCGTGGAGAAGCCTCACACAAGGGTCAGCAAGCAGAAGAGTGAAGGAGCCTCACACAAGACTCAACTAGCGGAACTGTGGAGGAGCCTCACACAAGACTCAACTAGCGGAACTGTGGAAGAGCCTCACACAAGACTCAGCTAGCGGAACAGTGGAGGAGCCTCACACAAGACTCAACTAGCGGAACCGTGGAGGAGCCTCACACAAGACTCAACTAGCGGAATCGTGGCGGAGCCTCACACAAGACTCAACTAGCGGAATCGTGGCGGAGCCTCACACAAGACTCAGCTAGCGGAACCGTGGAGGATCCTCACACAAGAGTGAGCTAGCGGAATCGTGGAGGAGCCTCACACAAGACTGAGCTAGCGGAATCGTGGAGGAACCTCACACAAGAGCCAGCTAGCGGAACAGTGGAGGAGCCTCACACAAGAGTGAGCTAGCGGAATCGTGGAGGAGCCTCACACAAGACTGAGCTAGCGGAATCGTGGAGGAACCTCACACAAGAGCCAGCTAGCGGAACAGTGGAGGAGCCTCACACAAGAGCCAGCTAGCGGAACCGCGGATGAGCCTCACACAAGACTGAGCTAGCGGAATCGTGGAGAAGCCTCACACAAGGGTCAGCAAGCAGAAGAGTGAAGGAGCCTCACACAAGACTCAACTAGCGGAACTGTGGAGGAGCCTCACACAAGACTCAACTAGCGGAACTGTGGAAGAGCCTCACACAAGACTCAGCTAGCGGAACAGTGGAGGAGCCTCACACAAGACTCAACTAGCGGAACCGTGGAGGAGCCTCACACAAGACTCAACTAGCGGAATCGTGGCGGAGCCTCACACAAGACTCAACTAGCGGAATCGTGGCGGAGCCTCACACAAGACTCAGCTAGCGGAACCGTGGAGGATCCTCACACAAGAGTGAGCTAGCGGAATCGTGGAGGAGCCTCACACAAGACTGAGCTAGCGGAATCGTGGAGGAACCTCACACAAGAGCCAGCTAGCGGAACAGTGGAGGAGCCTCACACAAGACCGAGCTAGCGGAACCGTGGAGTAGCCTCACACAAGAGCCAGCTAGCGGAACAGTGGAGGATCCTCACACAAGAGTGAGCTAGCGGAATCGTGGAGGAGCCTCACACAAGACTGAGCTAGCGGAATCGTGGAGGAACCTCACACAAGAGCCAGCTAGCGGAACAGTGGAGGAGCCTCACACAAGAGCCAGCTAGCGGAACCGCGGATGAGCCTCACACAAGACTGAGCTAGCGGAATCGTGGAGAAGCCTCACACAAGGGTCAGCAAGCAAAAGAGTGAAGGAGCCTCACACAAGACTCAACTAGCGGAACTGTGGAGGAGCCTCACACAAGACTCAACTAGCGGAACTGTGGAAGAGCCTCACACAAGACTCAGCTAGCGGAACAGTGGAGGAGCCTCACACAAGACTCAACTAGCGGAACCGTGGAGGAGCCTCACACAAGACTCAACTAGCGGAATCGTGGCGGAGCCTCACACAAGACTCAACTAGCGGAATCGTGGCGGAGCCTCACACAAGACTCAGCTAGCGGAACCGTGGAGGATCCTCACACAAGAGTGAGCTAGCGGAATCGTGGAGGAGCCTCACACAAGACTGAGCTAGCGGAATCGTGGAGGAACCTCACACAAGAGCCAGCTAGCGGAACAGTGGAGGAGCCTCACACAAGACCGAGCTAGCGGAACCGTGGAGTAGCCTCACACAAGAGCCAGCCAACGGAACAGTGGAGGAGCCTCACACAAGACTCAGCTAGCGGAACAGTGAAGGAGCCTCACACAAGACTCAGCTTGCGGAACAGTGGAGGAGCCTTACACAAGACCGAGCTAGCGGAACAGTGGAGGAGCCTCACACAAGAGCCAGCCAACGGAACAGTGGAGGAGCCTCACACAAGACTCAGCTAGCGGAACAGTGGATGAGCCTCACACAAGACTGAGCTAGCGGAATCGTGGAGGAACCTCACACAAGACTGAGCTAGCGGAATCGTGGAGGATCCTCACACAAGACCGAGCTAGCGGAACAGTGGATGAGCCTCACACAAGACTCAGCTAGCGGAACCATGGAGGGGCTCACACAAGACTGAGCTAGCGGAACCGTGGAGAAGCCTCACACAAGACTGAGCTAGCAGAACCGTGGAGGTGTCTCACACTGTTACCGAGGTAACGATTTTAGCCTTCCCCATTTATGTTTTGGACTGGCTATCGCTGTAGAAATTAGTGTCACATCATGCTCATCTTTCAAACTGGTTTTCTACGACTACTTCTAAGTTACTGGAGGCCATACTCCTAACTTATTATTTCTACTTGCCTAAAACACTCTGTTCTATTTTAATTCAAGAACTGTCTGTTTGTGTTTCGCGTTATTGTGTGCCAGGTATGGACCATTGATGGGCTAATTAATATAAAAATAGGATCAAATAAGTATAAAGTGTGCACTATGGAACAGTTAAATAAACTAAAGTGATATTCGGGAGAAATGGTCACAACATTTTGTAACTTTCTATTGTAGTTTAATTTTAGAGTTATCCTTATAGTATATCGTAATTTTTAACATTAACTCTCTATTAGAACGTAATTACTAATATAGTTTACTTTTGCTCGCCGTAGTGGTAGATTGGTGTTAGTAGCAGCAGACTTGGTTCAGTGCCTTATTTTTGTCGTGTTTATTTCCACTTGCATTATTGACACATTGCCAGTATCGTATTGATCGTTGTAAATTGTTATTCCCATTCCCATTATTGTCATAATCATCTCCAACGTAACTGAGAACAACGTAAGTTACAGTCCCCCTGATGAACTTGAGACAAACGAACATGCTCCCCTCTTCCTTGCAAACATTCCTCAAAACCTTTCATTTACTCCACCCTCCTACACTGTCGCTGGAACCAGCTGTGCAGGCAACACACACCTATTGTCATCTGATCTTTCTTGCCATTCCCAGTCGACAAGGGACATCATGAACCACCAGCTCTCTGCGTACAGTAATGCTTTAAATATTTGCAATATAAACGCTCAAAGCTTCCTTGCGGAGGCGCGAATGGATGAAATAAAAGCCTCCCAGTTTCCACGCAATATTAACACGTTGAGTGCCGAGCCGATTGTAGCACACTATTCCACTGGTGCCAGGCTTGTTTTTGAATTGCATTCCGCTGGTGCCAAAGCAATTGTACGCGTTGTAGTCTGTTTATATAATCTTGGGATATATTTATATGATGTACTAAGTAAATTTTATCTCACCATACCATGGTCATGTGTGACGCCACATGGTGTCACATCAATTTTTAGGAAAGATAAAATATAGCGTGACGCCATATGGTATCACAGAAGTTTTTGACATGGAATGTGCAATACGAATTTCAAATACGAGATATTTATTTGCTAATTCAAATTAACGCAATATTTATGAAAACCTAGAAAAATGCAAAACAAGTACTTATATTACATTACATATTGTTGATAACAGTTTTCTGATAACTCTAAACATTGAAAATATGCGTCTCGGCACGCCCGAGTTCTTGTTACTCGCTGTAATTTTTCAAACCTTATTGGCATCGTTGTTCAAACATCGTCCTTTGTACACTTGTTTCATGTGCTGTTTTCATATTTACGTTTTGCACATCTGATCGGGAAGTTAAGGGCAACGCGCTAACCTTACGCTACCTGGGTGCTGGCGCAGCTCGTTACAGCCAGGTTGGTTCACGTCCGCTGCTTCACTCCTCCCTACCTCTCCGCCACACCCCGATACTCCCGCGGCACTTCTAATTTTATGACTATTTATTTGTTCAATTTTGGCGTTTAAACTTCCGCTGGGTACATGCAGTTTTCACCTTAGCATTCTACTGTCTCCCACGAATATTCCTACCAAATTTCAACCGAATCCGAGTGTAACACATGTATGTGTTCCCTCGTAAGATTATAACCAATATCTTCCACTTTTTATATTTTTGCACAACTATATAAATTGAGTGATAATACGTACGTAAACGAGGAATAAACAATGCCTGGCGCGCTTTCACCTGTGACAACGACCACAGGCCACTCAGTGGCTTCGGAAGAATACTGTGGCGCCATATGGTGGCATACAGTAAAAATACATAGCTGGAATAGACCCTGAAGTTCGCCCTTCACGTAGTACCAATTTTACGCGCATAGATGTTACAGCTGATTATCTACGGCGCATCGCCTGAAACTCAACTGTGCCGCCATATGGCGTCACGCCAACTCTGATTTCAAGAACGGTGTGCCGCCATATGGCGTCAAGCCATCTCAAATTTGAAGACCAGCGTGACGCCATATGGCGGCACGTGGCACCCAACGTGTTAATCACTGAATCTTGGTTAAAACCACACCACGCAATAGAAAGACTGCAGCTGGCGGGTTATATATTTCTCAGATCCGACAGATTAAGTAATCCCTCCGGGGGTACTGCCGCATACTGTATGTTATGACCGGCTTACGCCTTAAAATAATCTGTAGGTCTCCAGGTCCGTACGAATGAAAACCTGAGTTCATGTTGGAAATAACTGTGAGTGAAGTAAAATGTCTTCTGGGTGTAGTATATAAACCACCGAAAGCGGGATTTTATGCGATCTAGAGAATCAAATACAAGATTAAGTCCCTGATTACTCAAATATAATTATAACGGGCGACTTCAACATACATCTTCTTGAACCTAACTCTCCTCAGACAACCCACGTATTAACTTCTTTTAAAGCTTGCGATTTAACGTTTCTCCCTCTCAACGCTACACATCACACAGACACATCACACACTTTAATTGATCTCATTACCACTAACCAACCTGAATTAGTTCTTCATCGCGGTAAAATTAGTGCCCCAGGCATATCGCGACATGATGCTATATTTATGGCCTATTCTATTAAAAGTCCCAAGTTCAAACCGAAAATAATTTCATATCGAGATCTACGAAGAATTGATAATAAACTTTTACAAGACACAGTTGCAGTGCCATGGCATGACATTTAAATTTAAAGACTTAAATGACAAAGTGACTCTCTTCAATCAACATATGACTGAACTGTACGATAGACATGCCCCTGAAAAAAAAGGCTCGAGTTACGCGAAAGCCAGCTCCCTGGCTCTCAGATGAGATTAGAGCACTAATGGCTGAACGCGATGCTGCTTATAGACGAGTTAAGAAACATTGCACTGCTGACAATCTACTGAACTATAAGAGACTAAGAAACGCTACGACCCAACAGATTAGAAACGCTAAACTACGACACGCTCACAGTTTAATTCAAAGAAATGCTTCAACAGCTGTATTGTGGAAATCCATAAAGAGCTTTGGAATTACCAAAGGACGAGACGACGACGAAAAAAATATACCCATGGAAAAACTGAACGATTATTTTTCATCTAACTACACATTAAATGCAGCCCTGAAACAGATAGTTCTAGACGCGAATTATGAAAAGACGCGAACAAATAGAGAAAACTTCTACTTCCGTCCAACAATCCACTCAAAAGTCAGGTTTGCTATAAATCGGATAACATCAGCGGCAAAAGGAAATGACAGTATGGGAATAGAGATGATAAAAATTATTGTGGATGTGATATTTCCTGCACTAATTAACAAATTTAACTCTTCCCTTGTAGAGAGCACATTTCCCGAAATATGGAAAGTGGGCATTATACGTCCTCTAAAAAAGTAGCATCCCCTTCTGAACCCTTCGGGATCCACACGTGTGCAGCTGCCCTTACTAGACAGCTGAAGAGGGTCTTCTCCGATATCAAATTCGAATATCTGAAACATTACCTCGATGATGTCGTCGTGTTTTCAGTGACCTCCGAAGAGCACTTAGATCATCTCACGGAAGTCCTCAATCGCCTTCGGAAGCCTGGGTTGACTGTTAAATTATCTAAGGTAGCCTTTGCTAATCCTTGTTCTTAGGGCATACTGTGTCGCCCGATGGTGTATATATTGACCATTCAAGAACACAGACTTCAAGCCTCCGAAGGACATAAAGGGAATCGCTAGATTCATAGGCATAGTGATTTTTTCAGGAAATGTATTCCTAACTTTGCTATTAGGGCGGCGCCCTTGAACTTACTTCGCAAGAAAGGTGTAAAATTTGAATGGGGGCCGTCGCAGCCAGCAGCTTTTGAAGACCTTAAATTAGCTCTTTGTAACGTCCCTGTACAAGCCATGCCCGATTTCTCTAAGAAATTCACTGTCCAAAGTGATGCCTATTCATCTGCTGTGGCTGCTGTTCTTTTTCAGGAGACGGAACTCGGAAAGCGGCATACCTTCTATGCGTCTAGGACCTTATCGGCTCGAGAAGTAAAGTATTCTAGCTATGAATTAGAGGCTTTGGCAGTGTTGTTTGCCCTGGAGAATTTACGCCTTTATCTGGAACATGTCAAATTTGAATTAGAAAGACACAAGCAGCCTTAAGGTGGCCTCGTAACGCCCGTCGGGCTCTCAGGATCTCAGCTTTCCTATGTGATGTACGACACATTAGGGGATCAGAAAATGTAGTTGCTGATGGACTAAGTCACATGTTTTCTAGTGATATTGAGACCAGTGAACAGGAAGTTAGTTCTTCTCTTTCTATGCCCACACCTCCTAGTATTAATGCTATTCTGACGGATGCCCCTACTCTGTTTCGTGACACTGAGAATTATCAACCAGAAGATCCCGTGCAGGCTCCGATAATGGAAACCATTTCTTCTGGGGAACGTGTTGTCCCTTATGTATTGAGGAACGGGGTTTTGTGTTGCCCTTCGAGGCATGATCAGAAGATGACAGTTCTTGTGCCAATGATCTTCAAATATTATCATGAGACCCCATTAGGGATCAAAGGGGCACGGGAATAAATTTATTATTGTAATGTGTAGACGGCTTCACTAGATTTTCATGATTGTTCCCCACTAAGCTGACTACCGTTCTTTTGGTCCGTCAAAACATAGTTTCTGATAATGCAAAGGCTTTCACATCTAACCTATTCCGGAAATACTGTTTTAATCTGTCCATATCCCATGTAACAAATTCCGCTTATAACCCTCAACCATCTCTGGCTGAGGGGATCAATCGTAATCTTCGATCTGCGTTGACCACTTTTCTTCATGGAGATCATTCCAAGTGGGATACTTCTCTGCATTGGTTAGGTTTTACTTTAAATTCGGCTGTTCATCAGTCCCACAAGTTCACTCCCGCCTCTCTCATGTTTAAATTTATTCCCAACACGCCGCTGTCTAATCTTTCATGCTTCCTGCTTAAACGCAACGATACGATGAATGCACTCTAACTGTAAAACGTATTCGAGACATTGAACAAGGCATTGTATGTGAATAACATAGCGCTTTTTCGAAAAAGACTGGCTAGCAGTTTAGTGTGTTTCGACGTATAGTTAGGTGGAATCATATTTTCAACACAAAAAGGAAGGTCAGAATGTGAATCATGCAGATGAGAAGGGTATGCAAGAGAAGCTTCCAGCACGTAGCCGCGATGAGGATCTCTTGCAGCCTCAAAAACATCTAAATGTTGAATTTCAGTTTCTGTTAGCCATACAAAATTCTTACACGGTAATGGCTGTGACATGACCCACCCATACAGATTATTGACATCGAAATACATCAGGTAAGAATCTTGTTTCTCTGGATTATAGTTGTCGAGGTAGATATTATTCGCGATAGCATGCCTGTTGACAAGCGAAACGAGTCCGCCGCGAATGCCGCGTTCAAAAAGCAAAAGCATGTCGACATCCGTTAGAAGATCAAGTTGAACACCGGTAAACTTGAGCATCGCATCCCACGACCGACCGGGTGTTGTGTAGTAAGAGCAAGGGTCTAATCCGTAAATAGTTAACACCTTTTACGAAACTTCTCAAACACATCACAGAGTAAAAGTGTATCTATCTTCAAATATTGACCTAAGGTCTGTAGCTGAAACGTTGACCACACCTGGCAGGCATGCAAATAGTCTTCATCAGAAACAGATACCGTATGCTTATCGTATGACGATGAGCTGAGTGACGGCGTGTTACATTCACTTAACACACTTGAAAATGCAGACTGAGGAGGTAATTTTGCTTCTTCTAATGTTTGAAAGCTCTGAATGTAGTCATAGGGCAGAACCCCTTTCCTTATACAAGGTATAAATTGCTCAGGATCTGGAAAATACTCACGAATGTACTTCAAGTCGTCGCTGGAAATCCCATTTACAAGTGTATCAAGTAAAAGTTCATAAATTTATACAGAATCTCGAAAGCGAATGCTAATATCGCCTACACGATAACTGAATGAAACAAACCGTTCATGATTTTGCGCAATCACAGTGAACTTTGTACAATTTAATTGCCCAAATTCACGAACGATATAGTGACTGTTGTAACCTGACATGTAATGGAAAAGGCATGGAATAAATTTAGGTACACGATATAAAAGATTGCACGAATCATGTGCAGGTCCACGATATTTCCCGGTGAAGTGACAGTGGTCTCTAACCTTAATCTGTGGGGAAATAATGGGCTGTTTACAGATGTGACATTTATCAGTTTCATCATGCAAAATCATTTCTCCTAGCGTCATTTGAATGGGCACTGGTTGCGAAATAAGCGTATGAACGCGTTCCGCCAACACCTTCAATTCATTGAAAAACCATGCCGTACAGTTTTCGCCTCGATACACCTTAAAAAAGGATAGAGATGCATCGTACGAACAACGACTTTGTAAGCTACTGAAAACGGAGTGTGCTTTGCACATAATCCGTGTAAGGTTCGCTCAAGTCGGGTTGGCAACATTGAAAAGGAACAGTAAAACATTCAAAATCTCCATATACAGTGAAGGGAACAGGTTCCTGTCGATAATAATTCTCAAACTTTATTCCTGCATTTTCCGTGGTTGGCAGAACAAGTTTTACGGCAGGATGTGTTGTACAATTATTGACATGTGTAGCTAACAAACTATCTGTCGTAAAGTACTGCAAACATCGCTCACAAATAAATTTTTTCCCATGGTGTATTGAAAGATGAGAGTTTAACAGACGGGAAAGCAGTAGTGCCTTGTGGTTTCATTGCAAACGTATAAAAGATGAAGATGATGTTGTTTGGGAGGAGAAGCGGACTAAAGTGGCACTGCAATACGGTCTCCGTCAACACCGTATACAGGAAAGGAAAACGTAGATGTGTTTACTAAATCCATAGGAAAAGAAACACCTTCAAAATTTAATGTCTGTTGTAACTGGATAAACATATCCTTGTACTGAGAAGTTCTAGAATGATGACGTGTTGCTGGTTTCAAGACCATGGCAATGCGCCATAAGAAGCAATAATCATCGTTAATCTGAATATTGATGACTGCTCTTTTATTTACAATCGCTGGAGGAACTTTAATGTGTCGCCTACCTGAATTGAAAGGGTCAAATTTGTACACGTTAACTTGAAGATGTAAAACACTTTCAAGTGCCTTATTCCTCGCTCCTCCTTCAAATGTTTGAAATTTAGCTAGCAGTATGTCAACGATTGTTTGCGAAACCATATCGAAATATCGTCTGAACGTAAGAGTTTCGTCATTTTAGAAGAAATGTAAAATGTTTCACGATTTTCATGATTATCTTTGAAAATAAAAGAACATGCAAGACTAGCGTCTAGTTTAAGCGCCGTATACATAGACATCAAACACTGACTTTTTCTTCGAAAACATTATAGCAAGAGAGTAAAAATGAATTTGGATCTAGAATATTTAATGAATTTCGTATCATGCCGCTTAGAACACGCGATGAAAAAGATGTATGTACAGTTTCCGAATTCATGGTCATAATTACGCACCAACAAAACTAATGACACAAGATTTAGTTCTAAAATCAGTTAGCACACTGAGTAGAAGTCGTCACAGGCACGGAAAAAACTTTCCTCCTAATTTTAAATCGCTGAAGTATGCTGAGCCGTCTGCATAGTCCGTTTGATTTTTCTACAATAAAAGCGGAATTCTACTTTTTAGATTTTTAAAAACCATGTAAACATATGAGATCGTTAAAAAGATTAAAACATACCTTAAGACGTGCTCGTTTCCAGACTGCGACCCAGATGAGGGACGATTAAAGACTGCGAACTGCAACTCGGATGAATGACAACAATAATTCTTGATGTACCTAGAAGAAAACAAAAAAATATTAATGTATGTCTGAAAGATATCCTAGAAAGGTAAACTTAGCACTTGCGTCGCACATAGCGATCATAGGACAGGAAAGGGCACGAGCTTCTTAACAGGTAGCCTGTTGTTACTGCCTGAGAGTAGCACAGCACTTGCATCGCAATAGCGATCATAGGATAGGAAAGGGCACGAGCTTGTTAACAGGTAGCCTGTTGTTACTGCCTGAGAGTAGCACAGCACTTGCATCGCCCATAGCGATCATAGGATAGGAAAGGGCACGAGTTTGTTAACAGGTAGCCTGTTGTTACTGCCCGAGAGTAGCACAGCACTTGCATCGCAATAGCGATCATAGGATAGGAAAGGGCACGAGTTTGTTAACAGGTAGCCTGTTGTTACTGCCCGAGAGTAGCACAGCACTTGCATCGCCCATAGCGATCATAGGATAGGAAAGGGCACGAGCTTGTTAACAGGTAGCCTGTTGTTACTGCCTGAGAGTAGCACAGCACTTGCATCGCAATAGCGATCATATATAGGAAAGGGCACGAGCTTGTTAACAGGTAGCCTGTTGTTACTGCCTAAGTGTAGCACAGTACTTGCATCGCACATAGCGATCATAGGATAGGAAAGGGCACAAGCTCGTTAATAGGTAGCCTGTTGTTACTGCCTGAGATTAGCACAGCATTTGCATCGCACATAGTAATGGAAGCGCTCGAACGTTATTTGGATTGTTAACAGAACTGCCTGGCACCAACCAACAGCTTTGGCTTACCTTAAGTTGAACACTGCAAACTGAAGAATGCTCACTTGAATAATGTTGACGGCAGACGATGATATTCTAAAAAAAAAAAAAAATGTAAAAATTCGAAATAATAATAATAATAATAATAATAATAATAATAATAATAATAATAATAATAATAACAATAATAATAATAATATTCAAAGAATTAAACTTAATTTTTTTAGCAGATATGAATTTCGATAGTCAGCTTCGTTGAAGGTGAGGGTATCCAGCATATTCCCTATATGCACACACGATTACACACACACGGGTGGACTGCAACTGCCGTGCGTTTCACACAGACTACATCCGGTGGACTGTGACTTGTTACTATGCAGCAAAGCAAGTTGCATACGTTTGCAGTACAGTTGTAACAAAAGTTTATGCACTGACTTTCTTCCTCAAAGAAGCGGTCAAACAGCAGGTTCGATCCTGGCTCAGGGATCGTAAAGAAAAGGGGTATCATCTACGATATCCCCTGCCTGTAACCTCTTAGGGCCGTTGTGCTGGGCCGAGAACAACACGAGACGCCAAGGTGCCGGAATGTAGGTGTTCTGCCAGTAAATCTACCGACACAAAGCTGATGTATTTGAGCACCATCGGACTGAGCCAGGATCGAACCTGCTGTTTCCGGAAACGCTGAGGTGTCAGAATAGAGGACTTCTTCCAGTAAATCTACCGACACGAGGCTGACGTATTTAAGCACTACTAGACTAAGCTAGGATTGAACCTGCCATGTTAACAACACAAGAAGCCGAGGTGTCAGAATATAGGAGTTCTGCCAGTAAATCTACCGACACGAGGCTGACGTATTTAAGCACTACTAGACTAAGCCAGCATTGAACCTGCCATGTTAACAACACAAGAAGCCGAGGTGTCAGAATGTAGGAGTTCTGGCGGTAAACCTACCGACACGGAGCTGACGTATTTAAGCACTACCAGACTGTCATGATCAAACCTGCTGTTTTCGGAGACGCCGAGGTGTCAGAATGTAGGAGTTCTGGCGGTAAACCTACCGACACGGAGCTGACGTATTTAAGCACGAATTTTTTCATATCTTCTTTCTTTCCTATATATAACATTAGTGTCCTGTCTGTTGCTTGATAGGCTGTATATTCTCCACACAAAGCGATGAGGACTGTGTATTCAGTTCCGCGGTCTCTAAGGCAATCAATCGAAATCGGTATATATTATCGATTACAGCCAATGGCGTTGCGGTTGTAGATACAGCAGTGCGTATTATACTCTTTGGCAGTGAGAGTTCGCTACTGGAAAATGTCCACCATTTATGGACAAAAATGCGGAAAACTAAAGTCACAACAGTTTTTTTTTTCCAGGCCCGATGAATACAGCACTGAGGCGTTCTATGAGTTTGGTGCTGCAAGAAAGATTCCAATGTGTAAGTACTCTAATGTTCGTATTAAGTCGAAACGAGAAGACAGGTGAGAGAAACAGAGAATCAGAAACACACAAAAAAGACGAATGAAGCAAATAAGCGACAAATAATATTCGGCGATACTTTACACATCGCAAGGAAGTTGAAAAGTGATATCCAGCAGTTGGTAATAGACCAAACAAAAGCATTCATGCAAGCCAGCATTCCTATAGAGAAACTGGATAATCCTGGCATGAGGACATGGATGATTATAAAAGGAAAGATAAATAATACTGTCTTTCTCGTAAAATACGACGGTATTAGCAGTAATAATGTTATTGCTTTTGTCCTCGGAGGCTCCGAGATGCCGAAATATTGTCCCGTACTTGACAGGGCTGACGTATTTGAGCACCTTCAAATACCACCGGACTGAACAGCGCCTTAACCGTCTGAGCTACACATCCCTGGTCGGGCAGCACCAGCCTATCCACGAACATCTTCCAGGGCTGTGAAAACACATCTGGTACAGACGAAGACAGTATTAATGAAGTTTAGGAGCTTTGAGAGAAGACCACAGTGAATTTGCATCCAAGTGTTCGTCTCTAATGTGGTCACACAAAGATACTTTCTGACTGTCGCACATCTCTGCATCCTCATAACGTTGAAACCATGCTTAGTTCGAACTTTGTAGACAAGTAATGCAAAATATGTAGGCTATGTAAAAATTCATATCACAGGCAGACCAACTAACTTCATTTCGAGGTGTCAGTGGTTTATATACCAGTACTTATTTCTCTGACATTTTGTATATTTAGTTGTTCTATGATTCAATAACAATTTAATACATTATGTTGTGATTATTGGGATTTGATTATTTGGACTCGGAAGACGGTGATAAATTATGTATGTAAAGGATTTATTCAATTGTTTGTTTTGGTTTTCCTCAGTATGTGAATTTTGGAATTGTTTAATTTGTTTGAAGTCGATATGATTTTAAAATTATTTGATTGTCATTGTAATTCTGGTGCATCCTGTACCACACGCGCCACATCGGCGTGGGAGATTTCCGGTTTCGTAAAGTTGCACAAATGAGATTTCCGGTTTCGTAAAGTTGCACAAATTTCGTAATTTTTCTAGAGGCTTCCTAAATGTTCTTTGTCAGCACTATTTTTTCTGCGCTCCTATTGGTGAAAATAAAAGGAAATGTGATTGGTAGGTGAAGGAAATCATCGTACGCTCATTGGCCGTGGTAATATTTCATAATTTCCGGGGAGAAGCGTTGTCGCTGGAGCCTTGCTCTGCGAGGGCGTCTTTTCTGTTTGACCACTGAAGGGAACGGTCACCTTCCAAGGTACGGGTCTTCTGGGCCCCACCATCCGGTAAGCACTGATTATTATTTTTTAACTTTTCTGGTATTCAGTTTCAGATGTAGTGTTTCATTTAATTTATCTTGCCGGAGCGTACCCGTGTTTCCTTCTGCTTCCAAATGTTATAATTATGACTTAGCTGTTTCGGTAAGTCACCTCACCTTGTTAAGAGATAGTTCCCGTTTGTTGTTTTGTAAATTAAATGTTATACGCCTTTGGAAGTAATCCTTATCAGTAATATTTTTCTCGGGACTATCTCATTAATTCCGCTTCATCATGGAATATTCATCTTTAGGTCGGGTACCCTTACTCAGAAGTGTTTTTGAGGGGGCTACCCACTGAAGATGCTCTGCTCCATGATTATACGTAAATTATTTTTCCTCCTTAGATGTATCTCTTCACTTTAGTATAACGTTACCTTCCTTTATTTATTTCGAACTGTTTTGGGTTTTTAAAGGTAACGCCACGACAGTGGAACGTCATGTGTGATGTTCCGGTGTAAAATAAATTTAATTACTAAAAGCTACCCTCATGTAAATTGTAATGGTTGTTGAAATTATGCCGTCATTATTTTAATTGTATCTTGGTTATTGCTTTATATATGAAATCAAATCTAACTTGTTAAGTAAAGTTTAGGATTACATTGACTTCGCTTCTTCAGTGTTACCAATACCTTCCACCGCCTGGATATGGTTCCCAGCCGCTTCCCGGTTATCCTTTCTTAATAGTCATGTTGTTTAAACTGTTTGTTTATTTCCTGTGATTTATGTGCTTGCAAATTTAATTTCGTACATGTTTACATGCCTAGTGTACAGTACTTTTGGTGAAAGCATTACGGTAGCAAACATTTTCTCTTCTTTAAACCTATTAATTGTAACCTTACCCTTTGGAGAGGTTGCAGTATGCCAGAATTACAATGACAATCAAATAATTTTAAAATCATATCGACTTCAAACAAATTAAACAATTCCAAAATTCACATACTGAGGAAAACCAAAACAAACAATTGAATAAATCCTTTACATACATAATTTATCACCGTCTTCCGAGTCCAAATAATCAAATCCCAATAATCACAACACATTACAAGAGTTCACTTTAAAACCCCTGATCACAAAATCAGTTAGTTTTACCCCATACTATAAGGAAGTAATCACGAGAAGCACAGATCACTATGACAATTTATTTCACGAAATACCGACCGAAATAGGTCAGTTTTGACACCGAAATCAACAAATATATTTCACCAAAATATACGGCCCTTAGTCATCTATATATAAGCAGGTCGGTCTGGAGCGATCTATATATAAACGTATAAAAAAAAGAAAATTGCCGCGAATTTGTGAGGCACTTCCAGAAATCTCAGAAATTAGAAACTTTGTACCGGAGAAGCTGGCGATCCCAGGACCCCTAGAAAAATCGAAAATTCTCAAAATTCCTCGAAGGGAGCACGTTGGAGGCCTCCAAATTTTGGGCTTACAAAAATTTCTTGAATTTCCTAAATTTCCCCTTCCCCCAAAAAATCAAGGTCGCTGCACAATCTGCCTGACGAGCTAGGATATTCAAATTTGGCTAAATTACAGCTTTTAGCCTGTAACCGATGGAAAAAATCCAATATGTTAAACATTTTCACGTTTTACTCCCAAAAATATCGAAATGTGGACGCAATTTTAATGACTGTGCAGACATTCTTTTGAGCTATTTGCTGGCTAAACCATAAGTCGTATCACAAAACGGATGGCACGAGCTCTGCTCAATTTGGAGTGATCTACAACTTTGGTGCTATGACTTTTTGTCGTATCTCTCTCCCTTATACATTAGATTTGGCTGTATTTCTGGATTGTTCGTAAATACGGTTATTTTTGCTGTATATTTCACTGTTTGACACACTTACAAGGAAGATAGAGTCATCAAGTTTGGTGCGCACATTGGCACTATTGAAGGCCACATGTGAACCAAATTTCATGAGTCTAGCTTATACATCAGTACACAAAAAATATTGCAAAGCGTAAAAATGTACCCAAATTTCACCCTATTCAAATTTTCGGACTCAATTTAACCCATAAATGTGTGAGATAGGAGAAAATGTTATAGAACCAAACATATTGTTTCTAAATCACTGAATTCACTGCGGGTTTATACGAAATCGAGACCGTGATTTTGCACTCCCACAAAATATACACAACCAAACTTAATTGAAATCTGCTCGCCTTAATGGAAATAAATTTCTAAACACTTTTTCTCATTGGTCGATTGCCAGTCAGGTAAGTCTTGTATACAATGTGGAAGAGTTAAATCACTATTTCGGTTTCCAATAAATCCCCAGCCCATTCCGGGACCATGAACCTCGAAACATACCTTGGATAGGTAGATGCTAAATATGAAGTTTGGTTGACGTATCTAGAAAATTAAGGATACGAGTAACACAATGAGCATCGCGTCTAATAACGCTCAGATTCAGTCAGATTTCGTTCATAACAAGGCTGAAGAGGAAGAATGGACAATCGTGAAGGAGAAGATCAGTAGATCAGCTTAAAATAATTTAGGAAGGAAGTTAAGATCAAGTAAGAATCAGAGATATTCGACCTGATTGATGAACAAGAACACAAAAACTGAGGAGGGAAGAAAAGAATGCAAGCGATTAAAGAACGAAGAAGATATAAAGTGCAGGAGAGCTAAGGAAGAACGAACTCAGCTCGTAACCACCTCTGGGTAAATAAGACAGGGCAGAAAGATGCGGGAACTGAATAATTGTATCAAGCAGAAGAAGAAGCTGTTGATGCTGGTGAAATGGGAGTTTGAGGTCAGGACTGGACAGAACTCTGCGAGTTCTAAATAGGAACAAGGCACCTGGAACTGATGACATCCTCTGCTATAGGAAAAGGTGGAGATGTATGATACAGGCGAAGTGCCATCCGATTTTATACAGAATATTGTTATACCAGGTGCTTACAAGTGTTAAAACTACCGCACCATTAGTTCAGTATCCCACGCCTGCAAAAGGTAACCAGTATTATTTACAGAAGAATGGAAAGACAAGTTGAACCTCAGTTGGCAGAACATCAGTTTGGCTTCAAAAGAGATGTAGGAACATCTGAAGCAATCCAGACTTTACTTATGATCTTACAGGACCGAATTAAGGAAGACAATCCCACGTGCAAGTCATTAGCAGATGTAGAAAAAAATCGTTAATGTTGATAAGACCAAGTTATTCGATATTCTGAAGCTGATCGCGTACGGATACCAAGAATGATTCTACGATCTGTACAAAAAGCAGCCTGTACAGATAAGAATCGTAGGCTGTGAAAAAAATAAGCAGCAGTCCAGAAAAGAGTCAGGAAAGGCTGCAGTTCGTCCCGTCTCCTTTTCAATGTCTATATAGAGCAGGCAATAATGAAACAGAAGGGGAATTTGGGAAATAAATCGCTATCCTAGAAGAAGAAGTATTAACTCTGAGGTTTGTCGATGATATTTTATCTGAATCTGGAGAATTTAGTGAATGGTATGGACAGAGTCTTGGAGGAGTACAAGAGGTTCAAAGAAATGGAGTGCAGATTAGGAAAGGAATAAGTAAGGAGCAGACTAGCGCAAGCAAGGAAGTCCCACTTCTAACAATAATATAGGAATTAAGGAGCATGGCATTGTACGGAAGTGAAACATGGTAGATAAAGAAAGAGAATAGAAGCTTTTGAAATGTGGTGCTATAGAAGATGAGTTGGATAGATCGACTCAAGAATGAAGGGATACTGAATCGGATAGACGAGAGAAGGACGATTTAACAAAATTTGATCAGAAGAAGAAGGAGCAGGATGATCGGACATATCTTAAGACTCGCAGGATTTGTTCAGTTGGTTTTTGAGGTAAATGTAGGTGGTAAAAACGGCAGCGGTAAACGAAGATTTTGCGTGGAATATTCGCTACTAAATTACACTTGCACCTCTTTCTGTCAATGTTCCATAAATCAAACTTCTCGGTCGCCCTCGTACCTACATCTTACTTCACAGACAAAGACGCTGCTGGTTTAGGGTACAAATATTGTGAGCCGAGCTCGAGAACTCATTAACAAAGCCACAAAGTTGTAAATTTAGGAAAGAATGCCGACACCGAGGGTTCAGGCCTACACAGTTTAAAGAGCCGCACATATTTTGCTACTGATCGAATCAAACCTAATGTTAAACTAATTATTAACTTAATATAGACTATATGTAACTTTTCTAGTCACAGAATGAAAGAGTTTCGTTAAAATCTGCTCATTATTCGTAGTTTTTGTTACAGGCTCGCACAGTGAGTTTTTTACGTGGTAAACCTCCTCTCGGTTATCGGAACATGACGGCAAAGGTTCTCAGAGGTCATCGAGTCGGCCAACAAGCTGGCTGCTTTCAGCATGCGGGACTTTCTTACAACTCAAGTCAATGAAATAAATAGCAAGCCAGAGCTAAAGATACCACTATCAGAACTCGTAAGGATGTCGCTTCTCTTGGTGAGTGTTTGTTTATTTCCCTGTAGCTGATAACAAGGGGTCAAGGATGAGTTGTTGTCAGGCTTGGAGTGGAAATTTAATAATAATAATAATAATAATAATAATAATAATAATAATAATAATAATAATAACGGCGAATGTCCCCCGAGCAGGCCTTGTGCAGGTCTTATGAACGATCTCCATGTCTCTGGGCATGCGGCTCCTACTTAAGAAGACGTGACAAACACATAGCCCCCGATTAACCGAATAAGGTTTAAATCTCGACACGGCAGCTAATCGAACCCGGTACCCGTTGTACCAAACCATTTCACCATGGAACTTGGTAATTTAAGGATGGAATATCTCTTTAGAGTAATGGAATTTTCATAGAATTTGAGTGGGATAATTTGTGATTGATGAATGCTCAAACAAGGGAACGTGAGTGTACTGTCAGTGTAGGAGATATGTCGGAGGAGAGCAGAGAGAGGCTTTCAGCAGGCACCAAGCTATACAGTTAAGTGCGGTCTCTCCACCCGAGTAATAGAGGGACAATCCGTTGTTAAGAGTACATTATTCAATGCATTTTCCACTTTTATCCTCCCGTCTCTTTGGACGCTCAGTCTACCGGAATAATTAGCATCACACTGGACCGAGTCCTAGTGCCGTATCCGTCATCGGACGTTGGTAATCTTACTTTTGGCGTTGGCTTAACCACAGTCGCTGGTTCCCCAGTCAAGACGTGCGGGGTCTCGCAGGACCCCTCTTCTCTCGATGTTCCCTTGCACATTTATTTGGAGGAGGGCGCCTCATGATATGACCAGAGTAGGGGAGCTTCATGATCTTAACAGCCCAACGCATTTCTACACATCGTGGTCAATACAGTAGACCCATATTTCAAACGCTCCTAATCTTTCCTCCACACACACAGCTCCGCGCTATCCTAAGACGAAGCTGCAGCGCTCGTTGACGGCGATATTCTCGATCCTCACTATCGGAGCTCCGTTGACCCACAGGGCCTTGCTCATAATAATGTATTGGGTCCTCTTTAAGTTCAGGTGTAGACCAAGGTTTTCACATGTCTCCACAACTTTCATCAAGATCTGCTGCACGTCATCAGTCTGTTTCCACAGCATTCTTTCCTCAAAGAATATGAGTACTAAGTGTGCTAAGAGGCCACAGAGCCAGGACTGTGATGGCGCTTAGGTCATGCAGGCATAACACTTAAAACTCTATCCCTGACAATTTCCATGTATAGAGTTAAGTGTGGTGATGTATTGCTAATCAAAATAATGTTGAAAATGTTCGTCTCCTTACTCTCAAGTCTTCCCAACATAACACTGCTCTTTGTCGGACGCCACCCAGAGCAAATTGCGCTGTTCTCATCTGGATCTTTTCATGTTGTTCTTGAGTCAAGTAATCTGGTGTGTCTCTCGTACGCTGAATGGGTCTTGCCAGTGACTTATACGCCTCTGTCTTACATTCTTACTACAACTCCTAAATACACCCATAACCATATGAAGAGATCTGTAAAGATCACCTTGGTACTTGCAGTGATCCCCATGTGCTGCTTTCACAGCATCGACGCAGTAATTAACATGCAAGAAAACAGTAACATTGCCTTGCGGGATCCACTCTTAATCATAGTATAACCCGACAGCGTTCCACCTATTCTAAGACATTGAGTTTGCTTTCTGGAAATGTTGCCACCTATTCAGTTACACCTTGTCCGGTCCAAAGGCCGTCTGTTCCTTGTTCTGCTCTCCCAATAGACGTTGATTAGGTCAATACCGTTGCAGTCCATTTGGCCTCCTGAATATAAAATATCTGCCATATCTTGCTTGAACCCTTCCTTAGTGGAATGACTTTTCCTAAACACACATTTCCTTCTATCAGAGCAGTTTGAAACATTGTGTGCAATGTAACAAGAAGGAATGCTTTCCTTATCTTACGTGCATCACATGTCAAGCTATCTGGGCTATAACTATCCCCTTTATATGTTCGTCACTTAGTCTTTTGTAAACTGGGGATACTATAGCAACTCTGAGCTAATTTCATATAGCAAACAGTGAAGTACAGTAAATGGGGAGGTGCTCCAAGGTAAATAAGTAGTTATGCCCAATTATGGCACATTTAGAGAGGTGTATGGTGGAATCCTACAGAACAACTTGTAGGCATTCCCGGCATTTATATTCACTGTATCGATATTACGGCCTCGTGAAGTTGACTATGCTTTTACCTGTGTGAAATGCCTAAAACCGTCAGATATTCTAGTAGTTTGACTTCCGGGACAATATGTCCCTAGCATCGATTTTGGACTGCTCCCTGGTGTTAAAAGCACTTTATCAGCCTGGGAGAGAACTGGTATTTTGAAGTTGGGTAACCTATCAGCACTCAGTTATTCTTTTAATCATTCAGAACTTATCAAAACTGTGATCAATTCAATCAGCCCACCAAATGATATAATATCAAATTGATTATTCACTCAAATTGTATGAAAGTAAATCCTTCAGGAAACATCGGCTAATACTATATTTAAATGTGTCTGGTACTGATTGACTTGTGTGTGTAATAAGGGAGAGGAGACGGGAGAGCAGGTAATTAACAAGGTATGGCCGAAATGTAATTATGTGAAAATTCTGCGTGTGAAACTCGGGAGGATTTAGAAATTTTAGTAAGCTTGTAACAGTTAGTGTGTCCGCATTTCCATAAAATTCATGAAGGTCCCATCCTCTGCTGTTTGGTTCCACTAATACAGAGAGGATAACCAGGTATAACTAATTATGTGAGTAATACACCCCTTCTGCTTTAAGGGTCTGTGTAACGTACTTTACAGCCCCGACAACGGGCGTATTGTAAAATCATTGTGAACTAAAATTGGAGGTTCAAGCCCCGTCTAATGTAAAACTAGAAGCAACTGCTCCTACCGATTCTGAGTACCTTTTTTAAACCCAAATGTAAAGTGAACTTCTCGATTCGAGACCCGACCTAGGTAATGTGCTTTGGAAGCTACGGCTTCTTTTTGTGAATTATGTCTTTCCAATTTGTAAAGGCAAGCCTGCGGGTCATCAGACTGTGATAGACGCAGATATGTTGTAAAGTATCAGAGATTTCGAGCTCCTCATTCTACATTTCCACTTGTTGGTTCACGTTCCAGCCACTGTCCCTAACTACAGTGAGTCTCTGCACAAGGCACTCGTTACTTGGACTAGTCGGGGCTCTAGTTTTCAAGGCTCCGTTATAGGAATATTGGCCACGACAGAGGAAAATGTATCAAGGGCTGTGGAATGGTCAGATCATTTAGCATGTACTTAGAACCAAGCTCATGAAGCTCTCGTCACAATAATTAACAAATACTTAGGAACATGTTAATAAATCCTGTCAGAATACTTAAAATTGTAAAGGGGAGCGGACGATTAATTTACACAGTAAAATATTGCGGGCTGTTTTCTTAACTGACCGTCAAAGTTTTCAAGTGGGGCTGACGATCTAAGGTAATGTGTTTGTTTGACTGAGGATGGATAGCGAATGAAGCTGAAATCAGTATTCTGTATTGAAGTACCATATTTTCTGTCATAACCCCCTTTAGGATGTAATTTTAGTCATAGTTAACTGTTGAACTCTGTACTTGTTCCAGGTTCTCTTGCTCCTGGCGCTAGCAATTTCACTGGCGAGCACAGACCACTGTGCATCATCTGTGGGCTCGAAGTTGGACCTGTCTGTGCATGGCCACAAGAACGCCAGTGGACATTGGATAATAACGGTACCGTGTATTATCAAATTCAGAGTTGTGTTTCCGTGTTGGATGGATAATATTGTATGTGATTAATACACGTAACTTAGTGCTGTGTATAATAAATATATGCATGCACCATTCAAATTTCAACCAACTTTCAAACCACAGTACAGTTTGCGGAAGTAATCTAATATGTCCTTGATATCATAGTGCACCAAACACTAACCTGCTTTGCATGTGCTAACCACTAACGGCTTAAGAAAGTGGAGTAACTCATAGCAGACGTAATTACTCACGATTGTGTTGTTATTGCTGGGAAAAAATCCCGTGTTTAAAATAATATATGCATGTTTATAATATGCTTGCCCCAAGACAAGCAGCCAGCTAGTTCGAGAGATCGTCACAGGAGGCGCTAGAACTTAGTCGTTTACTGAATTTATATTTCACAGACATTTCACACAGTTTGTCTTTGTGACAACAGCCTATGTTAATCCCGCACTGAACTTGTTAAATAATATAATAACGGTAACACACAGGTTGTGGGTATATGGAAAATAAATAAAGTAGAAACTAGACCTTTCCTTTAAGAAATCATTCCAGGAGCATCGGTCTGGCTGGAAATGTCTCGTAATGTTCCCCCCCCTGATTTACGATGAAGTCTGAAAAGTTTGTCCGGCCCAGATGGAGACCCTGAGGAAAAAAAAGAGCTCCGTGGAAGTGGAGACTGCCGCCGTCTTGGGTTTAATGAAGAAGTCCTGCCAATCGATATCTAGTGCAATATTGCCTTGAGCAGTAAGAATAAGCCCAGCCAGGTCATATCTACTGCTACAATGCCTGGAGCCACAGGTAGTAGTCCAGCCAGGTCATATCTACTGCTACACTGCCTGGAGCCGTAAGAAGTAGTCGAGCCAGGTCATATCTACTGCTACACTGCCTGGAGCCATAGGAAGTAGTCCAGCCAGGTCATATCTACTGCTACACCGCCTGGAAACGCATCTACGTCTACGGTACCGTATTCCCGAACCGATCCCTGAATCTCTCCGTTATATTCACTCTGATATGTGATTGTGATTTCGTCCACTCCACTTCCTTTATCTCGAAACTATGGTCACTGAAGCCGGGCTTGGAGACATCGGAAGTCTCGTTTGAAAAATAAATTTCTTTTTGGACATATTGTCTCTTTTTACAGCACGAGAATGATGTCAAGAAATACCGAAATTCCGTGCTTTAAACATTCAGTTTAAAACACACGAACAATTGTACCGAAGTAGTATAATACAGGGATTCTGCGGCCACCTCCACCTCAGGCTCTCGGAAGAGGCCTCCACCTCCCGCGGGAAATTTGAATTTTGGCGGGAAATTTGAATTTTGGCGCGAGATTTGAATTTGTAAACAAAGCCACGTGCTTTTTGACAGCTGTCATCGACAACAACGCATCGCTAACCTCACTGCTGCCATCTTGACGGGCCTAAACCTCACTAGTGCCAACTTAACCTAACTACCATGAGGTAAACAAAGCCACGTGTTTTTTGACAGCCACGTGCTTTTTGACGGACAACAACGCATCGCAAACCTCAGTACTGCCATCTTGACGGGCCTAAACCTCAGTAGTGCCAACTTAACCTAACTAGCATGAGGTAAACAAAGCCACGTGCTTTTTGACAGCCACGTGCTTTTTGACAGATTTGTAAACAAAGCCACGTGCTTTTTGACAGACAACAACGCATCGCAAACCTCAGTACTGCCATCTTGACGGGCCTAAACCATAGTGGTACCAACTTAACCTAACTAGCGCGAGGTAAACAAAGCCACGTGCTTTTTGTCAGCCACGTGTTTTTTGACAGCTGTCATCCGCCATCTTTGAGCACCGTGCTGCCCTCTTTATCGTAGTAGATGTAAATTCATCACCTGTCATCGGCAGTGCCGCCATCTTGACGGGTCTAAACCTTAGTGCTACCAACTTAACCTCACTAGCGCGAGATAAACAAATCCACGTGCAGCTGTCATCCGCCATCTTTGAGCATCGTGCTGCCCTCTTTAGCTACTTACCTTTGAAATGTGGTACGTTATCCGCCATCTTGCATCCGAAACCTCAGTGCTGCGCTCTATGTAGTGGCGGCAAATTCCATGTGCTCTTGTTTGGAAACAAAGCCACGTGCAGCTGTCATCCACCATCTTTAATCACCGTGCTGCCCTCTTTAGCTACTTACCTTTGACAGTTGTCATCCGCCATCTTGCATCGCCAACCTCAGTGCCGCACTCTATGTAGTGGCGGCAAATTCCACGTGCTCTTGTTTGGAAACAAATTCACGTGCTATTTTTCTGACAGCTGTCATCCGCCATCTTTGAGCACCGTGCTGCCCTCTTTAGCTACTTATCTTTGAAATGTGGTACGTCACAGCTGTCATCCGCCATCTTTAATCCAGAGAGAACAGTGCTGCAATCTATGTGGTGGCGGCAAATTCCACGTGCTTTACAAATCAACATGCTTTTTTGACAGCTGTCAACCGCCATCTTTAATCACCGTGCTGCCATCTATGTGGTGGCGGTAAATTCCACATGCTTTACAAACCTATATGCTTTTCTGACAGCTGTCATCCGCCATCTTTAATCCAGAGAGAACAGTGCTGCCCTCTATGTGGTGGTGGTAAATTCCACGTGGAAACAAAGCCATGTGCAGCTGTCATCCGCCATCTTTGAGCACCGTGCTGCGAGCAATTTCGTCAGTTGTCATCCGCCATCTTTAATCTACAGAACACCGTGCTGCCCTCTTTATGGCTACTACCTTAAGCACGTAGTAGCGGGCAATTTGAAAAGTTCTGTTAGCTATCATCCGCCATCTTTAATCACCGTGCTGCCATCTTTAGCTAGATACCTTTGAAATGTGGCGGCGATAATTTGAAAAATGCTTTTGACAGCAGCTATCTTTGAGCACCGTGCTACCCTCTATGTGGTGGCGGCAAATTCTACATGCTTTACAAACCCACGCGCTTTTTTTTTTGTCAGCCATCTTTAAGCAACAGAGTACAGTGCTGCCCTCTTTGTTGTGGCGGCAAATTCCACGTGCTCTACAAAGCCACATGCTCTTTTGACAGCTGTCACCCGCCATCTTTAACCAACAGAGCACTATGCTGCGGGCAATTTCGTTAGCTGTCATCCGACATCTTTAATCAACAGAGCACCGTGCTGCCCTCATGCGGGGTAATTTCGTTAGCTGCCATCCACCATCTTTAAACACCGTGCTGCCCTCTTTATGACTACTACCTTAAGCACGTAGTAGCGGGCAATTTCGTTAGCTGTCATCCGCTATCTTTGAGCACCGTGCTGCTCTCTGTAGTAGCGGGTAATTTGAAAAGTTCTGTTAGCTGTCATCCGCCATCTTTGAGCACCGTGCTGCCCGGTGGCGGCAAATTCCACATGCTTTACAAACTCACGCGCAGCTGTCATCCACCATCTTACATCGCAAACCTCAGTGCTACACTCTATGTGGTAGCGGATAATTTTAAAAAGAAAAATTCTACAGCAGCCATCTCTCGACGCTAATTGCACAAGATGGTAGCTATACATGACTCCTTAAAGGTGCTCATGCAAGATGATCGCTATACATAGACGCCCTTGGGATGCTTGCGCAAGATGGCGGTTATACAAGGCTCCTTATGAGGGATGCTTGCGCGAGATGGTGGTTGCTCTTATGAGGCGGCTCAAGGATCCATGGCTAGAGACGCCCTAAGGATGCTTGCGCAAGATGGCGGATGCAAGATGGCGGCTATACATAGCTCCTTATGAGACAGCCAGTACAACATGTGATCAGAACATTGATTGATGTGTTCAGAACACAAAATAAGTAGAATCGAACACTGTACTCGATACAACATGTGATTAAAACATTGTGTGGTGTGTTCAGAACACTAATCGAACGCTGTATTAGGGGATACCTTTGTTTAGATTGAAACATAACAAGACTAGAATTGAACACTGCACATTGATTGATGTGTTCAGAACACAAAATAAGTAGAATCGAACACTGTACTCGATGTCGTTAACTTCAACATGTGACTAAAACTAGATATCCTGGTACCGATACATAGCCTACTCCACTGAAGAAGCCTGCACAAGGCTTATTGCCTCCATCCGACAAATGAATCAGCATCAACACTCTTGTACTCAAAAAATAATTTTCGAAGGAGTCTGCACAAGGTTTAACGCCCCCATCAACAGCCCTTACTAATTGCTAGCTTTTTTGCACACCCCGCCTCACACCATAGTTTTACGACCGGCTGCCCTTCCTGACTAGGATTTTAAATCGATATCCCGACATAGCCTACTCCCACCGAAGAAGGCAGCTTAACGCCTCCATCCAACAAATGAATCACACTAAAACACTCTTCAATCATTCTCGCTACTTCGGATGATAGCGGGTTCGAACTGGAAGCTGTAAATGCTAGGCGTGGGACCTGTGCGATCATCATTACATGATCTAGCCGGATGCCCTTCCCGACGGAATAAGTTACCAGGATTTGAATCGCGGTATCCATCATTGTGTCTGACTTGCAAGCTCACGCGTATTTTTATTTTTTGCTGAGATATCATGCTACTTCCGTTCGCCAGCTAGAGCGGAAACTCGCAGTACTGCGTCTATTTCATCTTACAACTTGGAGGAGACAGCATGTGTGTACATATAATTTATGATCTTTCACCCCCCTTAAAAAACATGTAAGTATCTCGGAACATTCTTATCCGTGTGTGTTGCAATTACTAAGCGAGTGAGCCGAGCGAGTTGGCTACGCAGTGTGCTTTCTTGATTTTCGTATGAGTGTATTCACAATTACTAAGCGTCTTAGCAGTGTGATGAACGAGTTAGCTACGCGGTATAGATTTTTTTTTCGTGCCGAGCGAGTTGGCTACGCAGTGTGCTTTCTTGATTTTCGTATGAGTGTATTCACAATTACTAAGCGTCTTAGCAGTGTGATGAACGAGTTAGCTACGCGGTATAGATTTTTTTCATGCCGAGCGAGTTGGCTACGCAGTGTGCTTTCTTGATTTTCGTATGAGTGTATTCACAATTACTAAGCGTCTTAGCAGTGTGATGAACGAGTTAGCTACGCGGTATAGATTTTTTTTCATGCCGAGCGAGTTGGCTACGCAGTGTGCTTTCTTGATTTTCGTATGAGTGTATTCACAATTACTAAGCGTCTTAGCAGTGTGATGAACGAGTTAGCTACGCGGTATAGATTTTTTCATGCCGAGCGAGTTGGCTACGCAGTGTGCTTTCTTGATTTTCGTATGAGTGTATTCACAATTACTAAGCGTCTTAGCAGTGTGATGAACGAGTTAGCTACGCGGTATAGATTTTTTATTTTTATTTTCGTACTAAGCAAATCATTTGAAGTGTTAGGTATGCGATATGTGCACAGTGTGTTTTTAGCTATGCGATATGTGCACAGTGTGTATGTTAATCATTGAAGTTGTACTGAACACATCAAACAATGTTCGATTCTAGGCTTGCTATGTTTCAATCTAAACAAAGGTATCCCCTAACATGTTGTATCGGATCACATGTAACGACATCGAGTGCAGTGTTCGATTCTAGTCTTGTTAGTTTCAATCTAAACAAAGGTATCCCCTAACATGTTGTACAGTGTTCGGTTCTTAGGATAAAGGTACCCCCTAACATGTTGTATCGGGTCACATGTAACGACATCGAGTGCAGTGTTCGATTCTAGTCTTGTTAGTTTCAATCTAAACAAAGGTATCCCCTAACATGTTGTACAGTGTTCGGTTCTACTTGTTTCGTGATCTGAACACATCAATCATTGTTCTGATCACATGTAACGACATCGAGTGCAGTGTTCAATTCTAGTCTTGTTATGTTTCAATCTAAACAAAGGTATCCCCCTAACATGTTGTACAGTGTTCGGTTCTACTTGTTTAGTGATCTGAACACATCAATCATTGTTCTGATCACATGTAACGACATCGAGTGCAGTGTTCAATTCTAGTCTTGTTATGTTTCAATCTGATCTTCTTAGAACAAAGGTATCCCCTAATACAGCGTTCGATTCTACTTATGTAGTGTTCTGAACACACCAGACAATGTTTTAATCACATGTTGAAGTTAACGACATCGAGTACAGTGTTCGATTCTACTTATTTTGTGTTCTGAACACATCAATCAATGTACAGTGTTCAATTCTAGTCTTGTTATGTTTCAATCTGATCTTCCGACATCGAGTGCAGTGTTCAATTCTAGTCTTGTTATGTTTCAATCTAAACAAAGGTATCCCCTAATACAGCGTTCGATTCTACTTATGTAGTGTTCTGAACACACCAGCCAATGTTTTAATCACATGTTGAAGTTAACGACATCGAGTACAGTGTTCGATTCTACTTATTTTGTGTTCTGAACACATCAATCAATGTGCAGTGTTCAATTCTACTCTTGTTATGTTTCAATCTAAACAAAGGTATCCCCTAATACAGCGTTCGATTAGTGTTCTGAACACACCACACAATGTTTTAATCACATGTTGTATCGAGTACAGTGTTCGATTCTACTTATTTTGTGTTCTGAACACATCAATCAATGTTCTGATCACATGTTGTACTGGCTGTCTCATAAGGAGCTATGTATAGCCGCCATCTTGCATCCGCCATCTTGCGCAAGCATCCTTAGGGCGTCTCTAGCCATGGATCCTTGAGCCGCCTCATAAGAGCAACCACCATCTCGCGCAAGCATCCCTCATAAGGAGCCTTGTATAACCGCCATCTTGCGCAAGCATCCCAAGGGCGTCTATGTATAGCGATCATCTTGCATGAGCACCTTTAAGGAGTCATGTATAGCTACCATCTTGTGCAATTAGCGTCGAGAGATGGCTGCTGTAGAATTTTTCTTTTTAAAATTATCCGCTACCACATAGAGTGTAGCACTGAGGTTTGCGATGTAAGATGGTGGATGACAGCTGCGCGTGAGTTTGTAAAGCATGTGGAATTTGCCGCCACCGGGCAGCACGGTGCTCAAAGATGGCGGATGACAGCTAACAGAACTTTTCAAATTACCCGCTACTACAGAGAGCAGCACGGTGCTCAAAGATAGCGGATGACAGCTAACGAAATTGCCCGCTACTACGTGCTTAAGGTAGTAGTCATAAAGAGGGCAGCACGGTGTTTAAAGATGGTGGATGGCAGCTAACGAAATTACCCCGCATGAGGGCAGCACGGTGCTCTGTTGATTAAAGATGTCGGATGACAGCTAACGAAATTGCCCGCAGCATAGTGCTCTGTTGGTTAAAGATGGCGGGTGACAGCTGTCAAAAGAGCATGTGGCTTTGTAGAGCACGTGGAATTTGCCGCCACAACAAAGAGGGCAGCACTGTACTCTGTTGCTTAAAGATGGCTGACAAAAAAAAAGCGCGTGGGTTTGTAAAGCATGTAGAATTTGCCGCCACCACATAGAGGGTAGCACGGTGCTCAAAGATAGCTGCTGTTAAAAGCATTTTTCAAATTATCCGCCGCCACATTTCAAAGTTATCTAGCTAAAGATGGCAGCACGGTGATTAAAGATGGCGGATGATAGCTAACAGAACTTTTCAAATTGCCCGCTACTACGTGCTTAAGGTAGTAGCCATAAAGAGGGCAGCACGGTGTTCTGTAGATTAAAGATGGCGGATGACAACTGACGAAATTGCTCGCAGCACGGTGCTCAAAGATGGCGGATGACAGCTGCACATGGCTTTGTTTCCACGTGGAATTTACCACCACCACATAGAGGGCAGCACTGTTCTCTCTGGATTAAAGATGGCGGATGACAGCTGTCAGAAAAGCATATAGGTTTGTAAAGCATGTGGAATTTACCGCCACCACATAGATGGCAGCACGGTGATTAAAGATGGCGGTTGACAGCTGTCAAAAAAGCATGTTGATTTGTAAAGCACGTGGAATTTGCCGCCACCACATAGATTGCAGCACTGTTCTCTCTGGATTAAAGATGGCGGATGACAGCTGTGACGTACCACATTTCAAAGGTAAGTAGCTAAAGAGGGCAGCACGGTGCTCAAAGATGGCGGATGACAGCTGTCAGAAAAATAGCACGTGAATTTGTTTCCAAACAAGAGCACGTGGAATTTGCCGCCACTACATAGAGTGCGGCACTGAGGTTGGCGATGCAAGATGGCGGATGACAACTGTCAAAGGTAAGTAGCTAAAGAGGGTAGCACGGTGATTAAAGATGGTGGATGACAGCTGCACGTGGCTTTGTTTCCAAACAAGAGCACATGGAATTTGCCGCCACTACATAGAGCGCAGCACTGAGGTTTCGGATGCAAGATGGCGGATAACGTACCACATTTCAAAGGTAAGTAGCTAAAGAGGGCAGCACGATGCTCAAAGATGGCGGATGACAGCTGCACGTGGATTTGTTTATCTCGCGCTAGTGAGGTTAAGTTGGTAGCACTAAGGTTTAGACCCGTCAAGATGGCGGCACTGCCGATGACAGGTGATGAATTTACATCTACTACGATAAAGAGGGCAGCACGGTGCTCAAAGATGGCGGATGACAGCTGTCAAAAAACACGTGGCTGACAAAAAGCACGTGGCTTTGTTTACCTCGCGCTAGTTAGGTTAAGTTGGTACCACTATGGTTTAGGCCCGTCAAGATGGCAGTACTGAGGTTTGCGATGCGTTGTTGTCTGTCAAAAAGCACGTGGCTTTGTTTACAAATCTGTCAAAAAGCACGTGGCTGTCAAAAAGCACGTGGCTTTGTTTACCTCATGCTAGTTAGGTTAAGTTGGCACTACTGAGGTTTAGGCCCGTCAAGATGGCAGTACTGAGGTTTGCGATGCGTTGTTGTCCGTCAAAAAGCACGTGGCTGTCAAAAAACACGTGGCTTTGTTTACCTCATGGTAGTTAGGTTAAGTTGGCACTAGTGAGGTTTAGGCCCGTCAAGATGGCAGCAGTGAGGTTAGCGATGCGTTGTTGTCGATGACAGCTGTCAAAAAGCACGTGGCTTTGTTTACAAATTCAAATCTCGCGCCAAAATTCAAATTTCCCGCCAAAATTCAAATTTCCCGCGGGAGGTGGAGGCCTCTTCCGAGAGCCTGAGGTGGAGGTGGCCGCAGAATCCCTGTATTATACTACTTACCGAATTAAATCAAACTGGGATGTTTTAGTAATATCTAAGAATAACGAACAAACAGCATCTCTGGGAGTACGTTATAGGTTTTCCGTAAGTTACGGCTCCGATTGCCACTATATGGTGCGGCGAAACTCCGAGTAAAGCACCAATTGTGGTTGTATGGTGTGGTAGTTGGGCATAATGGCATCTCATGTGACGTGCGAAGAAGGAAACAGGAATGTGAGTAGGAAGGGTTGTTTCAAATGGGTGCTTCATACTCACCTTGGAATTATAGTGGATTGTGAACTGAATGTGGGCTACAATTTTCTATGTCTTAAGAGTTCAATATTCGTTACAGGTTGATACGCGGCGATTGACATCGACGGAGAACCAATGGGAATTAGCCGTGAATGTCCACCAAGAAAGAAGATCATGTGATAGCAGTGAAGTTGAGCAGCTTGTTTCGGTGACTTCTGTACATCCACCAGTACACGGTAAGACCTGATCGTTGTCATAGAACTCTCATTCACACTTGGTGTTCCTTACCCCAAAGAAGTAGGACTGCAGTGTTTGTGGGCGGTATCTCCTCCGTGTCCAGGGGCAATCTGCTAGGGAACGTGCCTGCGTCAGTCTCCTCCCTATTCGATATTGTCTACGGGACTAGGCGTTCTGAAATGCTTGAGAGGATTGGAATTACAGGGAACGAAGAGTAACACAAACTGCAGTGGTCAGCGAGCGAGGCAGGTGCGTGGTATGCCTCTCCTTCAGTTAAATGTGTGTATAGAGCAGGCAATATGGATATGGAGGAACGTCATTGTTGGAGGATGTCAAGGGCAGTTGAATGTAGTAGATAAGGTCAGATGAAGCACGTGATATAAGACTAGGAAATGCACTGATAAAGGAAGTGGAGGAATTTGGGTGGCTGGGAAGTAACATAACGAATGAAAGGAGAAACTATCCGTCCATTACCGAAGAAGAATATTTGCTAAAGGAAGCCATCTTGTAAATGAAACATTATACTCACCATAAATATACAATTCAGGCCGTCGTTTGCCGAAGTATTTGTCTGTAACGTTAGAGTCATGCTAAGTAGAGAAATAGAGTAGAGGCCTTTGAAATGTGGTGTTACAGAACAATGCTTTTGGTAATAATGGGAACTCATGTCCTTGCCTCGTGGTGATGCAGTTCTTTCCAGCAGCACTCATAATCGAGGTGATCATATTTAACTACCTACCTGCAGTCCTGCCAACATTACATTTCTCAAAGTAGTGGGAAAACGCGTAGACCACGTGCTTTGCAAGTAATTGTGCTAACCGTAACTCTACGGAGTTTGAGGTGAGATTGGACGATCATAGCCCAAACAAAGAGCAGGTGACGGGAGGGAGATATGGGATAAGTATGAAAAAGTGTTTAGGCTGCTGACGGAGAACAGGAACAATGTACAGGGTGCGGTGGGAGGAGAAGATCTGAAAGACAGATATGCTAATAGTTTAAGGGGGAGGAAACTGAGGACAAAGGGATAAAGTCAAGGGCAGTTATCACTAGGGTATCCGTGAGTAACCGCTGGTAAACACAGAGGGATATAGGGGGAAATGAACTTGTTTCAGGAATGTGGGGGTAAGAGAAAAGGTACAGTAGGAGGAGGGGAAGTGGGGGTGGAACATGGTCACGAAGAGGAGGAAATGGAGGGGAAGGTATGGTCAGCAAACATCAGGGAAGACTATTGAGACTAGTAGGGAAGCGGATATAATGAAGTAAGTGAGGTCGAGACTCTGGTCATCGAGGACTCCATAGTTAGGCTCGGGGAGAAAGTGCACGGAGGAAAGGGAACCAAGATAGAGGAATTACGTTAAGACAGAAGATGGGGAAAGTGTGTGGTAGTTTTCCATGTTGGTACGAACAACGTACGACATAGTGTGGGATCTGTTATGAAGTTGAATGGAGAGGAAGTTATTATCAGTGGGACTTTAAATGAAACTACGAGGTATTTATGTGGGGAGACTGGGAGTGCGTGTGTTGTTTAGAAGGGATACATGGCGGACTAGGCAGCGGAAGTGAAAGTACGGGGACATAGTGGTTATTATTAAGTAATTCTCTACATTCATATTTACCAGATATTGTATAAGGAATTGTTTCATGGTTGAGAAGTGACGTATTGGATGCGAAGATTCTTCCAAAACTGGAGTGTTTTTGTAGAGATGAGATAAAATCGATAGGTGGGTGAGTATTTATACCGGCGGAAGAAGTATTTTTATGGTATGGAAAAGTTAAAGATGAGAAACATTAAGTTCTAGGTATAGGGCTCATCTCTTTGCGGTGTACAGGTACGGATGAATTGATGCAGACGCGGAATATTTCACTGAGTAATCAGCGATGTGGGAAGCGTGGCATCAGTAGCCAATTTAAATCTGGCTGTCAAACTGAGTTTCCTTCTGGAATGAATGCCATGTGTCTAGGAGATCTAAATTATATCATGTCCGTTGCTGTGTGACTCTGCTTTGAAAATACAGTAATAATATAAAGTGTAAATAGCTTATCGTTATTTGTCATCAAATCAAAATTAATCTCCTCCTTCTCAAACTCGTGATTGTGTTCAAAAGGACCTAAGTAAGGAATCTAACCTTTCTTCACTTTCATCTATGATACAACAAACCATATACACCTTTCTGGAGCGGCATTATCATGATGAGTAGTGTTTCAACTGGACAAAATAGAATCATTACAAGTAAGAGACACACGCACTATTTTAATAATATTGGTACAGGCGATTTTTGGAACATAACCATAATCTGAAGTAGGCCTTGTCGCAGACCATAAAATGATTCCATACGGATTTTATTTGCACAGTTTGCGATAGATTTTCAGGATTATTATTTATCAGAAATTGCATATTTCATGCGTATTTTTGTTCCAGTTACTTCGACGTCTCAATATATGAAGCCAGTCACACCTGCAACTACTACACCAGCTACCACCACTGCTCCAACTACTACTACTACACCAGCTAGTACTACTACTACTACGAAACCAAGGTCCTGTCCTCATTCAGGTGAGTGATAAACTCTCAAGAAGTTAATCATATTATCTATGAGTCGTGTACGAGAGACGAACGTACATGTGTTTCTTGGAGATTTGGATCTAGTTTGTTCAGATAGAAAAGTAAAGCTCTTAATCGTTGTATTCCACGTTCCACAGATAAAGTACTCACCCTGTAGTTACTGTGTAGGTGTTTGCTTGGAGCAGCAGTCTGCAGAGCGAGTGCACGAGTAGAGAGAATATGAGAAATGAGAGCGTCTTGGGTCCGAAGTGAAGGCGGGACCCGGTGAGTGTTCCACATATCGCAGCGTACGGCACAGCGCCCCACACGCGAGCCGATGATACTATCACGTAGAGGTTGTGGGTTCGACATCCCTCAAGGTGATTCCGTGGCTTCTCAGTTTTGCATGAGACAAATATCTGGATGTGCACATTTAGTAAGGCACCTTCCCCTTTATGGCTCTTTCCTACAGCACGCAGTCATAATATTATTATCTAAGATTGATTCACGATTTTGGGCAGGAAAGCAACTGGAAACTACTTCAATAAAACTACCAGGAATCCATACATACCTTTTGTTTCCAGGTGAATTGCAATACGTACAAAATTTAGCAACCATCCTTATCAGTTCTTGCTGAACTCCGCAGGACTCTCAGAGAAAGGCTCGTCTCCCTCCTCAACTTATTCGGGGCGCTCTTGAGAACTGCGAACAGTACACATTAGGATTGTAACCGTTCCTCGAATGGAGAATTCCACTTGTAGGGGTTTTTGACTGAAACAGGAAACAAAACCCGTGGGGGATCCACTGGGGGATCCACTGGAGAGAACGGATGCCAGAACCACAGATTTAAAATTATCACTTAGTTTACAAAAAAAGTTTTATCATTGATATTTTTTCACATGAATAATTGAATAGCAAATACGTCGAAAGCCTTACAACACCATCCGAAAACAAGTCATCTTATATGTCTGACAAAAAACAGAGGATAATATTTTTACATGAAACGTTGCCAGGTTAAGTTTAATTTAATGACTTGCAATTTGTCAAAACCTGCGCTGCATAAATTTTACATTTGGTAATTTTAGTTGGAGGCACAGCCTTCGTTATAACGAGAGAAAAAAACTGGTAAAATGCCAATAGCAGTTAATTAGAGAAAAAGTTTAACATTGATAAATACACCAAAGGCAGGAGGTAGCAAAGGGCCCTTTTGGTAGATTCGCTGACTAAATAATATTAACATTAAGAAAAACTCTGAAGGGCACCGCCTTCATCAAAATGACAGAGTAATTGGGCGAGGTGCCATAACAGTTACTTTACTTATTTCTTTTGTGATTAAGCATATGTACTAAATAAACAATATTTCGAGTTAATGTAAATACCTACTAACCCTAGGAAAGAATTATACTAGTGATATAACTTCAAAATAATAGCCGGTATATATGCGTGTTCGTTTGGCAGAGATTCTAAAACTTTGATCTTGTTTTTCTCAGAACATCATTTTCTGACTTAAGTCGTATGTGAACGATTCGATCGAAACTTGTAATTGCTACAACTTCTCTTTCATCATACTTTTCAGTGAACATAACGTTAACGCGGATAACTGTTTATGTCTCCCTAAAGAGAATTAGTCCTTTTGAAGACCCTAAAGTCACATACACCCTATCACAGAACCCTGAATGGTTACACACCAGTGACGCATGTCCCGCCATGTTTCAATTTGAATTACACAAACATAAAGATGATCAATATTACGTATGAAAAGAATAATTATCAAGACATTTTTCTGAAATATTAAATCAAGAGACACGTGAATCATGTGAATTTTTTTGTATATAAAACTTGCTGAAGTTTGAATTATAGGTCATCCCTCTGTCAGTTATTCCATTCTTCCCTCGCGGTTCCCTGGGCAGGTGGAGAACATGTGGGAGCACTTTATAGACCTTGAGGTAGACAGTGGTCAAGAAGAAGTTCTCCATTTATCCCTTGCGCTCGGTAACTCTTATTATTTTACTTGGTACAACTGCGGATGCCTTTCCGATGAGTGGCACAATATGTGCGGGTTCAGGACGTTCTAATACGATATGACTTGGCCTTTGATTTCTTTCACAGTATTCTCATAATTCGTCCTGAGAACGACGGTTCTTCCCAAGTGTGGATGCCGTTGATCAGTGCTGATGTTCTCAGTTTTACTGACTGTCATATGTGCTCCTGTTTTGTGTAAGTGCTCGTTTATTCTACACTAATGTATAACATGGGCCTCGCAGGCCAACACAAAACAGCTGCATTTTGTGACTAATCAAGACGTAATGAGGTAGAAATACTGATAAATGCAGTGTTGCCAACCGCTGAGATTTAACTTTTAAAATATTGCAAAATAACGACTCGTGTAATTTAACCAAAATTTGTACAAATGATGAAGTTAGTAATATGTCGTTCACTTTTAAGAAATCCAATGTGAACCACATTCTAGTGGTTCTATTGCTCGCAACTATTGGAAACACTGTACATAGTAGAAACTTTTCAGTTGGAGAAAATCCCCCTCTAATGAATGATTAATGTAGATTTAGGCGGCTCCAGAGTTATTAATAGTGAGCAAATGGAGGTGGCAACAAAACAGGGGAAATGCAACTAAATTCAAGAGGAAGTCATTAATACATAGTGCGTCTTGAGTTATGTCTTACTGCGCTTGAAGACACTGCCGCATGTTTCGTACACATAACCGATCATCTTCCGGTAGCCATTTAGAGCAGTGGGAGAAGGCTGTCCGAGGAAAGGACACAAATCCGACTCATAATTTCTTTTTATATGTGATACCAATTTTTAGCATTACTTCTTGATAAAAATAAAGTAATTTACGGAGATCGATGAAATTTCTCCCGAGGACAGTTAGGAAACGTAACTCTCCAGAGAAGGGGCAATCCACGCGGACAGATGTCACTATAAAAATCCCGAATCTGAACATAAATCAACAAGAATAGGAAATAATTATATTCTATACAATGTTAAAGAAATATCAACTGAAAGTTAAGAATTGAATGCATTGCCTTGGATTCTCTTCTTTTAAAACAAAATCTCCCAGTGGTTTTCGGCACCGCTTAATCATCACGACTTACCGCCACTTTGCCTACCGAAGCTCATTTGAGTGAAGGGCCTTAAATGATCGTGCTACTGCTGCCATAGTGCAATGTTTGAGTGGAAGAAGGAGCATGGACGTTGATATTACACGAGCTAAAGCTTACAGAAGGAAGTATGTTTAACTGTGAATCATTACAAGTGAAGGTTTTCTTATTAGGAAGCATTTATCTCAGAAAAATGAAGATCAGTTGGCATATCATGGCCTGGTTTCATGTTCGTTCCCTGTGAGTACAGCTGGATCCAGCTCAAAGCAATGCATGCTGGACTGAACGTCACCCCTGTTGATATAATTGCAAACATTCTAATTCATATCATCATACAATTAGAGCAGGCATGTGTAGGAATCATTGGTTTCAAGTCACGTGGTAGCCAGTAGAATAAAACGTTATGGAAATCGTTAGGAATATCCGGCAACATATAGAATCTAATACGCCCAATTTCCAATCCAAGTTACTCAGCTGAAAACTGGGCACTTTCAGACGCGCCACACATATTTAAGTATCCATGACCAAGTACAGAAAATACGACGGTGATATTGTTGATTATTCATTTTTCACATCTCCGGAATACGAAGAGAGCTGGCTATTTCCAAGACAGCTAAATCATCTCGAAAATACTCCGAACGGTCCAGCTCCGGAAATGAGCCGCACAAATCAGTTTATCACGTAGATAGAAGCACTGGTCCGCCTGCTGGGCAAGATGCTTAAGGCGTCCCATTGGTCGAAACAATTTTCACCACCACAATGTTGGCCAGCCGGGTGGGAGAGGTGCTGGTAGATTGCGTACAAAAGCTTGGATTCATTACAAACCTCACCACATTGCTCATTTAGATTGAGGGCGAAGTTGAGCCTTGAGCAAATCGCTTGCTGTTTTATGACCGAAGTAGGCTGCATGTCGGCACCGCGTTTCACCCTCTCCTTTTCTGCTATCGTACATCACGTCCTTCACTTCATCTCATTATCTCCTCTTCTGTACGCTACGGTGTCTCCTGCCCATGTCGTGCATCAAAGAGTAGGACAAATAATGAAGGATCGTCATTTTCACTCGTAGGATGGTCTAAAATATGAACGTGTAATGTTCTATCTGCCCACAGGTTACCGACTGTTTGAAGGTTTGAACTGTTATAAGACGTACAGTGAAAGGAAGATCTGGAGTGACGCCAGGGAGCAGTGCAAGACTGACGGAGGTGATCTCATGGTACTGGAAAGTGAACGGGAGAGAAGCGAGGTGTTCCCTACAATGTTCAAGAGTGTGAGCTGGAACCCCTGGATGGGAGTTTACAAACCCGAAGGTGAAGATCGTTGGGTGTCTGTGAAAGGTGAGTTCTCTCTAGCTCTCTTCTCCTCATGAATTACCGAATGTCGGACGGAAGACATTTGTCATATTAAACAACAGAAGCCTACATTTAGCTGTAGTTAGCGATGTCACTGGCTGACGACCACACCGTATTGCCTATAATCAGGGGAGGAATGAAGAAGTCTTGCCCTCAGTAGTCTAAGCGGTAGGTCGCTGGCGTTCTGAGCCCAACTTGGCAGGTTCGATCCTCGCTCAGTTCGGTGGTATGTCAGTCTCATGTCCGTAGATTTACTGGCACATAAAATAAACCCTAATGGATAAACTTCCGGCACGTTGGCGTCTCCCAAACTATACGAATGTATAATCACAGGAATAGAACCAGCTTTTGGGTGGTTAGGCCGTGTGCATAATGCAGAGTTTCGTCCAGACGTGCCATTTGGACTCATCAGCTGGAATGGCACGCCCCTCCAGGACTCTGCTTAGCAGTGGCAGACCAAACTGTGTGGCCCCGCCGTGTTAGCAAATCAAGTTTGCTAACCTGCTAAAGGAGAAAAGATTTCTCCGTTCAAAAAATGCTCCCCCATTGGAGATACAACATCAAAAAAGGCTTTCACAGCCGCAGATCTTATAATCACAGGAACGTAGTTACTGGAACATAAAGTGAATAATATTACTTATGTCTAAATGAATGGAAAGAGTCGTAAAGTGAGGGTATGAGGACATTCATCGGTCGGATGGAGACGTTAATCCTTGAGCAGACCTCTCGGTGTTCTTTGACAGGAGTAGGCTATGTGCCGCATCAAGGCGTGCAGGTTTATCACGGACGTCCGGACGTCAACTAGAGAGTAGGACACACTGGGGTCGTGGTAGGGACATCATCATTATAGACTGCTGTACCCTCGTTTGGTTCCACACCTCTTGCTTTTAAATAATTAGAAACTGAGTCCTGATCTCCTCTACTGCTCTTACCCTCGATGGCTGACTCCGTTATTCTCGCAGGTAACCCATCAGCCTCCATTTACCTCACGCGACCCCAACACCGGAGTACCGCTTCATCAATGGAGCTTATGCATCACTTAGCATTTATCTTCTCATTCTGGGTACCTTCCTGCCATTGTTCCCACCCGGTGTTTCTAGACTTCATTCTCGTTATTCCAATGTATATTACAACTAACGTATGGACGAGATATCCAGAGTCCTACCAGCTTGCACTCCCATGCAGCGAAGATTTCCTGAAAACAGACCGTTCCATCCCAGAGCTCACTGCATTAATTATGCTGCACCTTGCTTCCTGGGAGAAGTTCCAGTTTTGTATCTCCGACCTGACATTCAGTTTTCGGAACTTTCTTCCCCACTGACATGACTTTCTTCTTGGCAATAAAAAAAAGCAAAGACATCTCCGTACAGGCCACGAAGGCCCTGGGAGTGGTGGAAGGTAAAGGCTTCCACTATTCGTAACCTCGGCACTTGATGGGGTAGAGTTGTTAGCTCTACGCCCGGCCGCCTTTGCCCCCAAGAATTAACCTGGTACTAATTTTTGGCGTAGGATGAGTGAACCTCAGGGCCATATGCACCTCCGGAAGTAGAAATCTAATTTCCTAAATTTTACGACTTTCTGACGTGGATTCGAACCCACGTCCTTCCGGGCGAACCGAGTACGCCTTTACCGCCTCGGCCAGGGAGCCCCTTTATTCATGGGAATGCCAATATTAATGTCGGACTCACTGCACCTATTTTATTTTCCAAGAAATTAGACTGCAGGCTTTCAGCTCTGTCTGCCATTAACACGACATTTCAGCATCCCTGGCGCTTTATACCTTCCAGTAGATCATCCTTGTAAACTATGAACAACAACATTGAAGATTTCAGCCATATCCCATCCCTATAAGTACCTTGAATCAAGAACTCGTTCTGCCATCCACTATCAATGTGAACATAAGTGAGTTTTATTGCTCCCAATAATCTAGGCTTAATCCCATATTCTCCCAGTGTGGCTGACATCCTTCCCTGAAGTACTCTCTCATATGCCTTATCTAGATCTACGAAACATAAACAAAACTTGCTATTCATATCGTAGCACTTTTTACTTATGTGACGAATACTGAAGACCTAACCATGAAAACCCCTCTGAGGTCTGAAACCACACTGGTCTCATCCAACATAGCATAAAATATTTATTGGTTTCTCCCTCCAAAAATACTAGTGAATACCTTGCCCGGTGCACGAAGGAATCACCATCATCAGTGTCGTTGAAGTTCCTTGAAGGTTCTAGCAGTCCTCTTGCTTACAAATAGGTGCAATTACTGTTTTCGTCAAATCAGAAGGACCTTTACTAACTTTCCAGGCTCACTTTATTACTCTGTCGGCTTGGTGGTTCGCGACGTCAGGATGAATATTTCCTCTTATATTCCATCCACCTGTACCATTATCTGTTCGGAAGTACTATGAGTTTACCAGATTAATCCAATTTTTTTTCCTTTTTCCCTCCGTACATCACAAACTGCCCATCCTTTTTCAACACTTGTTAAAAGCATTTGATTTCCTCCTGTCCCTTAATCGTTATCACCGCTTGCCGAAATATCATTATTTCCTAACTCTTCCTAACTCGCCCATTCCTACTTTATTTGTTATGTTTTCCCCATTACTGTGGGTTGATAGATTAATATCGAATACCATTTCCTTCACCTCTTTGCTTCCAAAGAATCCTGCACTGTCAAAACTAATTGGAAATCCTTTACTCGCGGAGGCTTAATTAAAATAATCTCAGCTCGGTAAATTATGTGAAGCAGGCTGCTCATCTACTTACACATAGTCCAAGTGAGAGCCTCTTCTCTGACAAGTTAGCGACCTACGGTTGATTGTATAGTCCTCGCCTCTTGAGCACAAGGAGGGCCATGACTCAGAATATGTCCGAGGTCCCCAATACTACCCTCGACTCAAGGAGGGCCATGACTCAGAATATGTCCGAGGTGCCCAATACTACTCCCGACTCAAGGAGGACCATGACTCAGAGTATGTCCGAGGTGCCCAATACTACTCCCCACTCAAGGAGGACCATGACTCAGAATATGTCCGAGGTGCCCAATACTACTCCCGACTCAAGGAGGGCCATGACTCAGAATATGTCCGAGGTCCCCAATACTACTCTCGACTCAAGGAGGACCATAACTCAGAGTATGTCCGAGGTGCCCAATACTACTCCCGACTCAAGGAGGGCCATGACTCAGAATATGTCCGAGGTGCCCAATACTACTCCCGACTCAAGGAGGGCGATGACTCAGAGTATGTCCGAGGTGCTCAATACTACACCCGACTCTCAGTAGCACTTACTCGTCCCCTCAGTCGTTGCCCATAGTTCAAGTACTCGGACGTGACTGCAGTCACTCACACGACAACAGTACCCTGGGGTCATGGTTGGACACGAAAGAGGTTCAATAACGAAGCAGCCGTCAAAAACGCCTTGGAATATTTCTCACCATCAGACGGTCGATCACCTGGGAAATGGGTGCGAATGCTCCTGCATCGCGAAGAAGAATGAATTGCATTTAGTGATGCACATCCTATTTAATAAGAAATCCTCGTCACGGATTTCTCGTTGTGAGAAATGTTACTACCAACTAGCAGGTACAGGGTGTTTCTTGATCATCAACACACTCATGTGCGACGATAAGTATTACAGGTAAAGCTCGTAGACAAACAGCCCGAGTGAATAAGAATGTGTCGCTTCCTGTTTAAATGTACTGCCTGTCGTCATATTTTATTATTCTCTTTTTCATACACACTACCAATCACCAGCAGCTGTCAGTTACTCCGATCTCTATTTTTAGTTGACGTTGTGTTTTACCGATTACTAAACATTTCCATATTTTCTCTGAATCACTTGAAGTAATTCGTGAGGCAGGGCCCAGAAACTTGCTTAGAACATCCATATTTCCATTTTCACGGCTAGAATGTACTTTTCGGTACTCTCTCAGATGATCTCGAAAACAATATTTTTATATAATTATAACGAACGCTTTTGAACGATGACGACCGTATGTAAATGCTGTCTCTGTTTCAGGATTTATATCACCGAGAATTACCTAGAAGGATACGCGTATCACCGTTCCCAGCGTCATTGATATTACTGAGCAGAGCCAGAGCAGGAATGTCTTTACTTTGACACGTGAAAATGTTTGATGAGCCCTCGCAGACTTTAACAGTTCTCACAAGCAGCAAGCAACAACTTCTAGATTGCCAGATTACCAGGTCTCATTTACATCATAGCCAGAACTTTATATTCCTCCACTATGATGATTTATCTCCGTCACAAATGCAGAAACGCAGTCATGTGTTTTGTCGCAGATTTTCTCATTTCTGATTGGTAGAATGTGTGGCCTTGTCCTTACCGTTTGCACTCAGAGACGATGAACAATTCCGGTGGGGATGAAAGAGCACTTGTTTGGTCATCACATCCTCCTGAGACACATAGGAGGTCATATCTACTCTCTGGTGGGGCCACACAATTTTACAGCCGGATGGCCTCCCTGATGTGGGAGAGGTGTTCTCTATTGTGTGAGCTGAAAAGTTTCTTGCGAGGACAAAACGGAAACCAGATTTTGAGAAGTACCGAATGCATCTCACAGTGGACAAGGACCAAGTTTTCGTAAACCTCCGCTGAGAAACTCCCTGGTGTGTTTTGTGCTTGAGTTTTTCAAATTATTGATGTAAATAAGGTATTCATATCTTCAGACCATCTGAATTAGGATTCCTTGGTCTCAAGAAGTGCACAACATCTTGCAAATATATGGATCTTTTTGTTCAGCAAATGTCTACAAAGCGGAATAATCTCCGAGGACTGGAGGGAATTTAGAATAAAGACATGATATAAAGGAAAGGACAAGCCGACAAACCAATCTCATAACGAGGGATTGCTCTGGAGTATAATATCAGAAGGACAAACGAACGTCACTGACCATCAAATATAAGAGTAAGAAGTAAACGATCACCTTCACAGGCTATAAAATGTCTACAAGAAGACATCTGGGCGGCTAAGACACCCCAAAGACCAATACTGTACATTCTTCACATTCGACATGTTGGACAGGAACAGTATGGACCCCATGACAGAAGACAAGGCAATTGTAAAACTCATAGGAAACTCCTATGACAAAGCAATGTAGCGATAAACGACGGGATAAGTATATCAAAAGAAATCCTTCAAACAATTTGAGTAATTCAAGGTGACCCAGTTAGTCCCCTCCTGTTTAACATTGCCACATCTGACGCAGAAAATCCATTGAAAATCTGAAATCGGTGTCGCTCTATATGTATCCTCATGACATGGTCCTAGGTTCGCAGACCGATAATGACCTTAAAGAAGCCTTAAACAAACTGAACATTTGATCTGAAAACAACAAATTCGTCATAAACCAGGAAAAAGTATACATATGGTTTTTCGAAGAGGGGCAGGTTACCGACCGAAGACTCAGGAACGTCATACAGGATCCACATCAGGGAAAGAGCGATAAGAGCCACGTACGATCTGAAGAACACAGCTATGACTCTGTTCAGCGCTAAAATAGTACCAATTATCACGTACGACTTGGAACTGATCTGGGAATTTCTAGAGACAATAGAAAAAGTAAAAGCTCGCTTCCTAAAATGAGCCCTCGGAATTGCCAAAAAGCGCCCTCAAGGCTTGCGTATGAACCTGCAAGAGAAACCTCCTTCAATGAGGACTTGAGATGTCACTTAATGCTGCCATCAACCAGCCAAGAAAATAATTATTGACCCTCCGACGAGACAAGCGGACGAATGTAGAAGAGAATTTCTACTCTACAGATGCCATGATTGATAGAGGATGGACAAAAGGAAACCACAACGTGCGATCTGCACTGACAAGCCTGGCGATACGTGGATACCACCACAGAATATGCAAGAATACGAAATACCATGAACCCAACAAGGACTCTTCGTGTAGTTTGTGTGACAAATAATACTTCTCCTGTTGCAAGAATCGCAAGAGAAACCTACTACATTATACCAGAGAATAAACACCCACACTTCCCTATGTGCATTTGTATGCTCTTATTAATTAATTAATTAAAAGTGCCCACATGTCTCGTCGTGAAAGTATAATAGATACGTAGAGTTCCTAACTTCGTCGTAATCGCCAAGAACTCAATGGTGTCTCTCTGTACTCGATCGTGAACAGTAATTTACAAATTGAGATGCTAACACTTCAGAGACATAGAATGAAAGTTGTGTGGCAATATCATCCATATCCTTGCTAACGACTACGGAACCTCCTGAACCTCAGACCAAGTACAGACATCGTCGATAGTAAGACGACCAAAGCCAACTTCGCTGTTCTAATAGTCTCTGCGATTTTATCCCGGAAATGTTTTCTTCTGAACAGATGACGTCTAGACGTGAACCGCGGTGTCTTCACTTGACCTCAGGTTAACTAATCGGTACATATGTACTTGCTCTCTTCACCTTCACATCATCGACTCCCGAAGCAGTTTCTACTTTCTGGTGCGCTTGAATTTTCATATTTTTTGTGATATTTGAAGCCATCTCCTTCCCGTTTCTTCTCAGTTATAATAAAAGAAAGTGCTCGAATTTGTTGTGAATTTCACTGTGCTCCCTTTTCAGCTTCCTTATTGCAGCTACTACAATCTCCGTTGCTCTTTGAGTCTGCGACTTGCACGTTTCGCATCACTTTATTCCCTGCAGCCACCAACAAGTACAGTCTGACACTATCACTCCACTGGGGGTGATATTTGCACTGTGCCTTTGAGTATTTCGTTCGTCGCAATTATGATTCTCATCGCTTCACTTTGGCTGACTTTTGGGTGGTTCACTGGTTTGTATTGATTTGAGATATGTTCGTGTCTGTTATAAAATGTGTACTACGGGTGACAGATCGGGATGGGCATAGTTTCGTCAGTGGGCGTGCTTAATGAAAGTAGAAAAATTACGGATGGGAAGGAACCTCCCAAAAAAGCATCGCATGAAGGAGTCTTGTTTATCTCTGATGTTACTCAGTGGAACACAGCCTGGCACGTTACGATATCCAGGTGCTACCAGCACGCCGAGTGCTAGAGATCGGTGGCTGTAAGGATACCTTGGCCAGATCTTTCATGTATTAAATCCCTATTTTGTTTGTCATTCAGGGCGATATTGAAATAATGAGAATGTTTCAACAGTTATAGACTGTTATATCGTCTATACAGACGCTCATTTCTGCGAAGTGATTGCCTCGTGTGATGATGTACATAGCTACAACGGCACTTCTGTTGCCTTACACAATGTTACTGAGGAAACGGGAATCATTGGCACCAGTTACACATTACAAGATCTCGAACTGTTACGTGTTAAATACTATCTCTCAGTGAATTGATCATTTGCACTATGCAAACCATGTTATCTCCATAGTATGTATTAAAGACTATTAAAATACATACATTATCATTATGGACTGTTATGCCTTTCAGCGTTCAGTACTTCCAGGGGTAACGACTATCTGTCTTTTGTTTCATAAATACATTAACATGTGTGGTTCTTATTTCCAATTACTTGTCATACAGCACTAGTCGTTTATAATGTTGTGAGTTTCTGACAGAACGCCGCGATTCTTACTAAGTGGACATTTTAGGTCAACAGATGTATAACAAGGCAGTGCCACATCTTCTTCAGACGACAGTGCTCCAGGCATAGTGGATTTGATCTTGGTTTGAGGAGCATCAGCATGTACTTCAACTTCTTCTCTGGCCTATTCAATCACTCGAACCACTGTGGTACGTTATAGCGACAAGACTTCATCGCCTCTGAGGCAGCTCGGTCAATATTTCATGTCGGCATTTGTTACTTATTACTATTTTCAGTTATTGGGTGGTGGTATGGTGGTATTTGTATTTCATGAGGAACTAAAATTTGGCAGCCATCCACTAATGGAGCAAAAGAATGAAAAGGTCTCACACTTCGAGAGATGAAGGTAGAGATGAAGGTATCGGCCTAAGAAAGGGAAGGGGGAGATGAAAGTCTCCTCAGGTAACGAAAATGTAATATCGCCGTGGTCGGACAAGAACGAGAGTTAACCAAGGATAGATGAACGTGAGGAGCCTGACAAAATTATGTGGAAGTAATGCCAGGACTCAGCTAACTTCCCCACGGTCACTAAGTCACGCTCCAAAATGAAGAGCTCTTGGGGCGCATTTTATTATCCTCTTACGATTGGCAGGGAATACCATGGATGTATCCTATGGTCCCTACCCACAGGGTCGTACTTATCGGAAAAATAAAACAACAATGTTGTCGCAACCTCAAAACACACGGATAAGAATTACGAAACTTGAAAATGTTGAAAATATACCGAAAGCGATGAATGTGTCTTATAAGGGACAGACTATTTATTAATAGAATTGTAAGAATAAGTACATCAAATCAGAATAGAAATACCGCGGTGCGTAATGATAGGGAATACAATTCAATACAGAAGAGCGGAACAGAATGTGGGAATGCACGTAATAGAGTCCAGGTGCAGGAAGAAGTTGACTGGCAGCACACGACGTATCGACATGAAGTACCAGCTTCGTAACATCAAAGTTATCGGATTGATAACTGGAGCACGAAATAACATCCAAGACTTCTTTATAAATTTCCACAAAGTGCTTCAACTGCCTGTGAAAAGCGTAGATAAAATTGACATCGCTCCAATTCGTGGATCTGTGAACATATTCCGATCTCATTTACACGGACCTGGTTGACTTCATGATAGCAATATGTAATACCAGTTTGACGAACCACTCACGTGGTAAGTTGTTGCCATCAATAGAAATTATTATTAGAATAAGATTACTGGTGGCTTAACAGTGCAGTCAAGTAGAACATCAGTGAATATTGTTCTAATAGGAATACCACTGGGAGACCATCCTCTATTAACACCAATGAGAAGCGGTCCGGCACTTCTAAAAATTGAAGGTACCGGAAAGATAGAGAATCCCCACGACGGTCGTGATTATGAAAGACTCCCAAGGCCGTCGGTGTCGGACTAGAACAAGTGTTGACCCAGAGAGGTCGCACAAGGAAGATAAGAGAGAGGAGCCTGACAAGAATTTAGTGGGGAAAACGCCAGGCTCAGCTAGAGGAACCGTGGTCGTCAAACCACGGTCTCAAGTGAGATTCAGTGGTTGACCTTTTAGTGTCCTCTTACGACAAACAGGGGATAACGTGGATGCTCTTCTAACTCCCAAATCCACTGGGGGTCCTGAAGGCTGAGGTTCGAATCCCGCTCTATACTGGGTTGATATTTTCAGAAATGCGCGTGTTGTCAGGAAGTCCATCTGGCCGTAAATCTGAGGCGAAAACCAAAATGAGCCTGGGGTGTTCCAGTGACATCGGAAATAACTGGTATAATCTGAAGAAAGATAAAGTGTTATGGATCTACTGTACGACACTTCCTGTGTTTCAGGTGAGCCTGCTCTCAGAAGTTGGTGGCAGGATGGTTACCCGGATAACAGTGCTGGTAGGAAGTGCGCCCGTGCTTACAACACAGGTCTGCTGTATAACTACGATTGTGCAGAACGCCAGCACTTCATCTGCGAGATCCCGCTGTAAACAGATCTCATGTACAGTGTTGATATATAAAAAGATACTTGTAAATTAGTCGTGACTTTCTTTCTCCTGTTTCAACACTAACTACTGGGAAACTTCACAGAACAGCGAGGTCATCAGTCGTGTATGTTCTACGTTCCCTTAAAAACAACAAGGTAATCAGACATCTAATATTCTACCTTTCCTTAAAACATCAAGGTCATCGGACATGTAATTTTCTACATTCCCTCAAAAGTAACAAGGTCACCAGACATATAATGTTCTGCCTTCCTTTAAAAACAACATGGTCATCAGACATGTAAAGTTTTACCTTCCCTCAAAACAACAAGGTCATCGGACATGTAATGTTCTACATTCCCTCAAAAGTAACAAGGTCACCAGACATGTAATGTTCAACCCTCCCTCAGAAACAACAAGGTCATCAGACATCTAATATTCTACCTTCCCTCAAAAACATCAAGGTCACCATATATATAATGTTCTACCTTCCTTTAAAAACAGCAAGGTCATCAGACATGTAATATTCTGCCTTCCTTTAAAAACAACAAGGTCACCAGGTATGTAATGTTCTACCTTCTGTCAAAAGTAACGAAGTCATCAGATATGTAATGTTCTGCCTTCCCTCAAAAACAACAAGGTCATCAGATAGGTAATGTCCTACCTTCCCTTAAAAAAAAGGCCATCAGACATGTAATGCTCTACCTTCCCTAAAACAACAAGGTCATTATACATGTGATATTCTATATTCTGTTAGAAACTACAAGGTCATGGGACATCTAAAATTCTACCATCCCTTAAATACAACAATGTCATCAGGCATGCAATTATCTATGTCCCTTAAAAACAACAAGGTCATCACACACATAATGTTCTTCCTTCCTTTAAAACAACAAGGTCACTAGACACGTTATTTTCAGCCTTCCCTTAAAAACGACAAAGTTATGAGACATGTAATGTTCTACCTTCCCTTAAAAACAACAAGGTCATCAGAAATGTAATGCTCTATCAACCTTTAAAAACAACATGGTCACCAGACACATGATGTTCTACCTTCCCTGAAAATCAGCAAGGTCATCAGACACGTAAAGTTCAGCTTTCCCTTAAAAACAACAAAGTTATGAGACATGTAATGGGTTACCTTCTTTTATAAAATACAAGGCCATCTGGCAAATGTAGTGGGCATTGAGGTTTCACGCCATTGTTGATAGAAGTGTGCAACTGTGGTTTTCTCTACTGACTCTCGACTCGTTCGACACTTTACTCAGGGACCGTCATCATTCTGGAGCTCAAATGTAGAGCTGACAGTCTACGCACAGCGATGGAACGACTGCGAACAGAGCGGCACTCAGTAAAGATCTCCATGATTTTGAACGTGATACACGAACCGGAAAACGCATGAGGGACCTGAAGTCCCCGCAATCCCCTCTGTTTTAAGGTGAAAATACCACCAGGTACCGTTCTAAGACATTCCCAGGTAAAAATAAAACACGGCGACTAAGTGCTACTGCCGAAGAGCAGCCTCCTGAATTGTGATCCACGGCAGACCGTCACACACGTCAAGAAACCTCGCTCATCGAAGGCCCGCAAGTGTCTTCCATTATCCATCCCTACAGGCAGCTTTCAGAGGCCATTTGTTGGGCAATAATCTTTACCTGGCTCGGCAATTGGAATCCCAGTGCCCTTACGCCATATGCTGTTGATCAGTCACTCAAATGGTTATGGATTTTGTACGGCCCAGGAGTCGCTTTGCTGCACTCCTCGAGTCCATCTCCATGAAGGGCGCCTGAGATGCTGTGCCACAACGTCGCGCTTTATGGCCAAAACTGAACATACCTGCCGAAAGTGACGGGAGATGGAGATGAGTAGGTGAATTGTGTACTCCGACGATACGCGGGAGGTCTGCCCACACTTGCGATGATGGAGTATGTGCCGTCACGTATGACACATACTATACCTGCCATCTCGAATCCTTTAGCCCGTAGGTGTTTAATTGCTATATGTCTGGTCATCTGACTAATTGCGAGAGATGCCGGAGGAGGAAACACTTGTTTGTTCTGCCGCAGTCGCAATTCCCAGCGTGGTTTTCAACAGACCCGCAATCACTTGGCGTTTGGAAAATTACGGCCAGTTTTCCCACGAGGTAGGCCGTGTTTCGGCACTTCGGACTGTCTTGTTACCGCCATCCATTTGCTATGGTGATGTTATCTGAGTTTGCGTTACATTGAAGAGCTAGGGAAGGAACGCAACTGGAAAGTACTCCAGTGTGACTACAGGGAATCCAAGAAGAATTACGTACTTCAGGTTTCAAGACAAAAGTAGCACAACCTAAATTCAGCAAATTGCCTAATCGTTTGCTTGCATCACTAAAATCTGCAGGTCTCCCAAAGTGAGGGCTGGCGCTGTTCACTGATGAAAGAGATGAAATAATTCTACTTTTCTACTTAAAACGAAGTTAGAACTGTTGGTCTTGTCGTTCCGTTTTCCTGCCACTTACTGACTCAGTTGGTTCCATGGAGCCTTGAGGAACCTGAGGAAGCCTTTCCTTGACCTTCAGGTAGACAGTGGTCATGCGGGAGAATTATGTTTCCTCTTTGGATTGATGCGGTTAGGCTTGAGTAAACAGGTGCTGAGATGCACAGTTCCGCTGACTGAACTCTCGGAATGTTCTCGTTAGAGGAATTTTGTACCGTCTTTTTGACATTGAACATTGCTGGGTTTAGGATGGTTCTCTATCAGTAAGCTAACAGACTTCCACTCTGCAGCTTTGCTACAACCTCTTGAGCTTCTGCGGGGCAATGTACATCTGACACTAAAAGGACACTCTTCAATTTTTATTGGCATAGCAATAGTCAGATGGCAGAATTAACGGCCTGGTTGGGTCACACCCCCTGTGGGTGGAGGCGATTGATAACAACCAAGTTAATCCTACCTTTCGTAAGAGACGTCTAAAAGTAGCCCTAAAGGTTCTTGATTTGGGATCGCTGGTTGACGACCACTGCACACACCTGGATACTCACCAAAATGGTGACAGGAGTAAAGAAATCAAGGATAATCCAAGGTCCATGAAATCTGGGGGCAAGCTTGCCCGCGGGAACAAAACGTTTAACCATAACCTGATCTCCAGTTAATTTAATTGGTGGGTCTTTGTCCACGATCATACTTCATATTTACTCTCTGATGAGAGGCCTTAAGATTATTTCTAGCTTTTCTCCATAAATCCCGGATACTCTGGATCTATTGTCTCTGGCAAAAGTTCTTTGATCGACTACAAATTTTGACAAAGGAGTATTTGGGACAAACTTCAACATAAGTGAAAGTGGAGAAAACTTGTCGGACTCATGAACGACCGAGTTAAATGCTAATAATCACCAGTGTAATAAAGTGTCCCAACCAGAGTGATCTTCATGGATGAAAGCAATAAGGGTAGATCGAGGATTATGATTAACCCGCTCAGCTGTGGCTGTGACTGTGGGTGGTACGCAGACGTCGTGACATGTGCGATAGAGAGATCGAAACAGAACTTAGGGAATAAATTAGAGGGGAACGTCTCAGCGTTATCAGAAACAATATATTGACAGGGTCCAAAAGATGACGAAACAGCATTGAGTAATAGAGGACTGAGCAGTGACAAGCCTACTCGGAAAAAAGCCATGAGAACCGTGTGAAACCATTCACACACACACGAATTAATTTATTCCCATTCCTTTTTGATTAAGGGAAGATTCCGACGTAATAAATGTACACTCGCGCTATACGGCGAGATGCTTGGTGTGAGGACAATAGTCCTAAATAGGAAGACAACGTGAGCTTGCTAAACAAACAAGACTTTCATGCTTTGACCAGTTCCCAAATCTCGCCATCCATACTCTTCCAGATAAACGTCCCTCTTATCTTCTATCTTGTTTTATAGATGCCAAGATGTCCCCCTAATGCGGTCTCTATGTAGTACTTCAAAATCATAGGTAATAGCACTGTTGGAACGAAAATGTTCATATCCTGATCGTGCCTCGAAGGGCAACACAGAACTCCATTCCTCAAAACGCAAGGGACGACATATTCCCCAGGTGAAAGGGTTCCCTCACCCTTTGTTGCCTGAATAGTGAAAAATACTATGTATACTTGATTTTTTCACCTTATTCTAATGGAATATGTTCAAATAATAAATGCTAATACTTTCAAATCATAATTTTAATTTTTGGTATGTTTGGGGGGACTGGTACTTTTAAGTACCGTCAGGCATATAGGAGGCTTCATATTCGGGTAGATAAGAATGTTCACATTTTGAAATTATATCACGTTTATTGTCTCAAAATATTAGTAGAACATGTTTTTCACACCCAAAACTATTACAAAAATGTAAAAGCAAAATTTAAAGCAAATATGTGTAATAAGAGTGAAGTTTCCTAATATTATTGTTCATATGTAGAACATCTTTCATACATCCTATACAACTGAGACATTATGATACTCTGCAAAGCAGTTCTTTTTTTCATTGCAGCAAAGAAAAACACTACATGTAGTACACTTTGAATGCGGCCTTGACTGCATCTTCTTTCTCGAACACACCTCACACCGACCATGGTTTTTTTGAAAAAACAACAAAATGATTTCCACGATTACTTAGTCTGACATCACTGGGCACAGAATATTCTGTTTTCCTCCTTTTTGGTAGACAAGTTTGCTCTGGTGACTTTGGTGACCTCATATCACGTGAAAGTTTTCCTGGAAGAGGAATTTCTTTCAGATTCGTCAGTCCTACGCCACATTACGCCGGAATGCCATTAGAGGGACTTTTTCATTCATATTACAGTATATGATGTAGGCATTGACAAATACTATCTCAATCATCCCCCAAAATAATCTTTGCCACCATTTTTTGGATCGACGGTCCAAACCATCTGTCAGCATGGTCCATTCCAACCATGTGTGCACAACAACGGGGCAATCAACAGTAACATTACTTCCATCCTTCTGTTCCATGGAAATTAGATGCTAAGCACACACGTTTACTATCTTTCCATAGAAAAACACTGATGTCCATCGAGGAAATTCTATGGTCAGAACATCGCTTTTCATTTCTTTTTCAGGCATAAAATTCTGTGGGATTCCCTTTCTAGTCATTCTAATGGTACCACATGCTAGAGTGTTTTCCTCTTTCAACCTTTCAAGAAGTGGGAGAGGAGTAAAATAGTTATCAAAGTACAATTTTCTGTGTTGTCCCCAGAATGGCTTTGATAGGCTACGTCCGATTCTCGTGGGAAGTTTCCAACATTTCCGTCCTCAGCTTCATAAGTTATCGCATCCACTTCATTATAAAAAATGGCATCAAATAAAGTAAAACTATTGGTCGTAACTGCACTAGGATCATCTTCTTCTTCCTCCTCCTCCTCTACATCAGTATTTTCCGAATCACCTTCGGGCAAGTCCTCTATTTTTATCTTACAGATATCGTCATCAGTCAACCTGGCTGCTTTGTCACACATATTGCAAACCTGTAATGTAATAGATACTAGTACTTTTATTTGAGATGCAGTATGTCTTAATATTTCGAGAAATATTCTTAAATTATCTAGAAAACTTCATAAATGCCGAATATTTTGCATCAGTAGAGCATTACTTTCGGTTTTGGATATGACTAACAGGAGACCCTCAATATGACCTAACGGTACTTCTAAGTACCTCGCCATTTATTAGCTATATATCCGCACCAGTTGCAAATTTCATCGAATTGGGTATTTTATTGCATTACAGAAGCAAACTTACATGTACTAAGATTACTTGCAGGTCGAATGTAACAATAGGAGCTAAGAAATAATCAATCAAAATGTCACTTGTATACAGTGGTAACACTGACTACACTCCTAAGAATAAAACGATCTCCCACGTTTTTCATCAATACCAACCTCAAAAATGAAATATCTCTCTTTCAAGAATTAGGTACTTGAAAGTACCATGAGGAAAATACAAGGGTATGATTTATTGAATAATTACAAAGCCATGAAATATGAGATGATACTTTAAAGTACCGTCAGGCAACAAAGGGATAATAGGAGCATGCACCGGATCTTCACGTTGATATTTGGCTATATCGTGAAATAAGAAAGAGGCATCAATCAAAATGGCACTTATGCTAGTTGGTTTGAAAATAGAAGGTGAAGGTCTTTCCTCCGGTTCAACATAATTAGAATCGCCGGAAAACATTCGCCTTAAGGCACCTGCGACTACATTCTCGGACCCCCGAATGTGTCGCACGTCAAACTGAAAAGCTGAAATCCTAGTTGCCCATCGTGCGATGCACTCGGTACGACGGGGCGTATGTATAACACAGTTCAGAGCCTGTTTGTTGGTCTCCAAATCAAATTTAACGCGCTCAAGGTGAAGATGGAATTTTTCTGAGGCAAATAGTACGGCCAGTCCTAAACTCGTATAGGACTTATACAATACTTGGCCTATTGAAGTGACAAGTTTCTAGACGCATTGGCAATTCGCCACCTTCCGAGTTCATATTCCTAAAACAGAACCGCCGCGACCTGAGATGAAGAGGCGTCTGTCTGTAAAATTGAATTCTTGGGAAATATGGCACTGCCAAGACCGATGCGTTATACAGAGCTAATTTCAGATCCTTAAACGCAGCTTGCTGCGAAGACCCAAATCAAACCTGACACTTTTCCTGAGGAGAAGGTTTAGGGCTGCCGCTTACTAGCGAAAGTTGGGAATTCATGGAAGGTTGTTGTGGAAACCATAGCAAAGATCTTTATCCCATACTTTGTAGATTTACGAGGCATATACACCCGGAAGGGACAGTTTCCTCTAAATGCAACTAGCTGTTCATCAATGGTAAGATAGTCGGCTGGTTTGTATGCATTCTTGCAATTGAGCAGGAACATCTCAAAGATTTCTTGAAAAGCAGCTAGTTTGTCAAAATATGTTCTTTGATCTCTGTTGTGTACGTTATCAAATCTCAGACAACGTAAAAGAAATCGAAACCTCATGGTTACATAAACAGCCTCTACTACCGTGCCGTGTGAATTATCCCACATTTCAAATACGCTTCTTCTTCCAGCCTTCAAAACCCCAGCAAGATATAATATACCAATCATTGCACGAATTTCTCGGGAATCAGTGGGCGTAGCATCCCTTTCTCTGACAAACTGAGGCTGAATTTTACTTATGTAATTGTTAGTACAGTCAACTATTTTTTTCACCATTTCGAGTAGTATAATTGGATGGTTCGGGCGCCTCCTCCCGCGGGAAATTTGAATTCTGGCGGGAAATTTGAATTTTGGCGGGAAATTTGAATTTTGGCGCGAGATTTGAATTTGTAAACAAAGCCACGTGCTTTTTGACAGCTGTCATCGACAACAACGCATCGCTAACCTCACTGCTGCCATCTTGACGGGCCTAAACCTCAGTAGTGCCAAATTAACCTAACTAGCGTGAGGTAAACAAAGCCACGTGTTTTTTTGGACAGCCACGTACTTTTTGACAGACAACAACGCATCGCTAACCTCAGTACTGCCATCTTGACGGGCCTAAACCTCAGTAGTGCCAACTTAACCTAACTAGTGCGAGGTAAACAAAGCCACGTGTTTTTTGACAGCCACGTGCTTTTTGACAGACAACAACGCATCACTAACCTCAGTACTGCCATCTTGACGGGCCAATACCTTAGTGTTACCAACTTAACCTAACTAGCGTGAGATAAACAAAGCCACGTGCAGCTGTCACCAGCCATCTTTAATCTATAGAGCGCAGTGCTGCCCTCTTTGTGGTGGCGGATAATTTGAAAAATGCTTTTTTGACAGCAGCCATCTTTAATCACCGTGCTGCCCTCTATGTGGCGGCGGTAAATTCCACGTGCTTTACAAACCTATATGCTTTTCTGACAGCTGTCATCCGCCATCTTTAATCCAGAGAGAACAGTGCTGCCCTCTATGTGGAGGCGGCAAATTCCACGTGCTCTTGTTTGGAAACAAATCAACATGCTTTTTTTGACAGCTGTCAACCGCCATCTTTAATCACCGTGCTTCCCCCTCTTTAGCTACTTACCTTTGACAGCTGTCATCCGCCATCTTTAATCCAGAGAGATCAGTGCTGCCCTCTATGTGGTGGCGGCAAATTCCACGTGCTCTTGTTTGGAAACAAATCAACATGCTTTTTTTTACAGCTATCAACCGCCATCTTTAATCACCGTGCTGCCCTCTTTGTGGCGGTGGCAAATTCCACGTGCTTTACAAACCTATATGCTTTTCTGACAGCTGTCATCCGCCATCTTTAATCCAGAGAGAACAGTGCTACCCTCTATGTGGTGGCGGCAAATCCCACGTGCTCTTGTTTGGAAACAAAGCAACATGCTTTTTTGACAGCTGTCAACCGCCATCTTTAATCACCGTGCTGCCCCCTCTTTAGCTACTCACCTTTGAAATGTGGTGGCGGTAAATTCTACGTGCTTTACAAACCTATATGCTTTTCTGACAGCTGTCATCCGCCATCTTTAAGCTGTAAATCCCCGATTCTCATGTTAAAAGTGCATCTAGTTGTAAAACAGATTCTTAATCCGAGTTATTTGACGTCAGGAAGGGCAACCGGTCGAAAACAATAGTGTATGAAGTAAGAGGCTAGATACTGCTAGTTTTGCGTCAGGAAGGGCAACTAGTCTTAAAACAAATTCTTGCGATTTAAAAATCTTAGTTTTGCGTCAGGAAGGGCATCCGGCTGTAAAACAATAGTTCGTGATACAGCGATTTAAAATCTAAGAAGAGCATCTAGCTGCAAAATCCCCGATTCTCGTGTTAGAAGTTGTAAAACAGTTTCTTAATCCGAGTTCTTTGACGTTAGGAAGGGCAACCGGTCGAAAACAATAGTGTATGATGTAAGAGGCTAGATACTGCTAGTTTTGAGTCAGGAAGGGCAACTAGTCTTAAAACAAATTCTTGCGATTTAAAAATCTTAGTTTTGCGTCAGGAAGGGCATCCAGCTGTAAAACAATAGTTCGTGATACAGCGATTTAAAATCTAAGAAGAGCATCTAGCTGTAAATCCCCGATTCTCGTGTTAGAAGTTGTAAAACAGATTCTTAATCCGAGTTCTTTGACGTCAGGAAGGGCAACCGGTCGTAAACAATAGTGTATGATGTAAGAGGCTAGATACTGCCAGTTTTGCGTCAGGAACGGCAACTAGTCTTAAAACAAATTCTTGCGATTTAAAATCTTAGTTTTGCGTCAGGAAGGGCATCCGGCTGTAAAACAATAGTTCGTGATACAGCGATTTAAAATCTAAGAAGAGCATCTAGCTGTAAATCTCCGATTCTCGTGTTAGAAGTTGTAAAACAGTTTCTTAATCCGAGTTCTTTAACGTCAGGAAGGGCAACCGGTCGAAAACAATAGTGTATGATGTCAGAGGCTAGATACTGCCAGTTTTGCGTTAGGAAGGGCAACTAGTCTTAAAACAAATTCTTGCGATTTAAAATCTTAGCTTTGCGTTAGGAAGGGCATCCGGCTGTAAAACAATAGTTCATGATTCAGCGATTTAAAATCTAAGAAGAGCATCTAGCTGTGAAACCCCGATTCTCGTGTTAGAAGTTGTAAAACAGATTCTTAATCCCAGTTCTTTGACGTCAGGAAGGGCAACCGGTCGAAAACAATAGTGTATGATGTAAGAGGCTAGATACTGCTTTTTAAAATCCTAGAAGGGCATCCTGTTGTAAAACGGATTCTTGTGATTTAAAATCTCGCGTCAGGAAGGGCAACCGGTCGTAAAACGAATTCTTGCGATTTAAATTCCTGCGTCAGGAGGAGGCACTCGGCTTAAAAACATATTTTTAATCCCGGCCCTGCTACGTTAGGAACCACATCTAGCTGTAAAAACAGGAGCTTCAAACATTTACAGTTTTAAGCTTTAGGAACGGGTTACATTTTCTGTTCTACTGCATAGAACACTATCTTTGAAGTTGTATCGGCGCAGTCATTCAGAGCGATCTGCGGAATGCATGTGTTAGCTGAAATTGTACACGTATCTTCCGGCTACACTAACCTTGAACAAAGACACGGTGTGCTGATGAGCGACTTGTAACTCACCGTGTAAGCTCCTAACATGATTGTACGGAGAGGTTAAAACACAGTGCCAGCATATAGCCCACTCCTATCGAAAGAGCCTGCACGACGCCGGCATGTGGGCTTCTCCTGTTGAAGGAGCCTGCACAAGGTTTAACAACTGCCATCAACTGCCCTTACTTAACGCTAGCTTTTTTTTTTCGCACACCCGCCTCTTAGATCATACACCATAGTTTTACGACCGGTTACCCTTCCTGACTAGGATTTTAAATCGCAGTATACGCGATAAATTTATTATAGCGGGTTTCATAACTAGATGTCCGGGTACAGGCACATAGCCTACTCCTACCGAAGAAGCCTGCACACAGCTTAACGCGTTCCATCCGACAAATGAATCACCCTCAACACTCTTGTACTTACAATCATTTTCGAAGGAGTCTGCATAAGGTTTAACGTCCCTTATCAACAGCCCTTACTTAACGCCGGCTTTTTTTGCACACCCCGCCTCTTAGATCATACACCATAGTTTTACGACCGGTTACCCTTCCTGACTAGGATTTTAAATCGCAGTATACGCGATAAATTTGTTGTAGCGGGTTTTATAACTAGATGTCCCGGTACCGGCACATAGCCTACTCCTACCGAAGAAGCCTGCACACAGCTTAACGCCTCCATCCGACAAATGAATCACCCTCAACACTCTTGTACTCACAATCATTTTCGAAGGAGTCTGCATAAGGTTTAACGTCCCCATCAACAGCCCTTACTTAATGCTAGCTTTTTTGCACACCCCGCCTCTTAGATCATACACCATAGTTTTACGACCGGTTGCCCTTCCTGACTAGGATTTTAAATCGCAGTATAAGCGATAAATTTGTTATAGCGGGTTTTATACCTAGATATCTCGGTACCGGCATATAGCCTACTCCTACCGAAGAAGCCCGCACAAGGCTTATTGCCTCCATCCGACAGATGAATCACCCTCAACACTCTTGTACTCACAATCATTTTCGAAGGAGTCTGCACAAGGTTTAACGTCCCCCTATCAACAGCCCTCACTTAATGCAGGCTTTTTTGCACACCCCGCCTCTTAGATCATACACCATAGTTTTACGACCGGTTACCCTTCCTGACTAGGATTTTAAATCGCAGTATACGCGATAAATTTGTTGTAGCGGGTTTTATAACTAGATATCCCAGTGCCGGCACGTAGCCTTCTCCTACCGAAGAAGCCTGCACACAGCTTAACGCCTCCATCCGACAAATGAATCACCCTCAACACTCTTCAATCATTCCCGCTACTTCGGGAGATAGCAGGTTCGAACTGGAAGCCGTAAAAAAATAGCAAATGCTAGGCGAGGGGGACCTGCGCGTTCGTCATAACATGATCTAGATAAATGTAGTTTTAGCTCAATACCTTTAAGTACCTACATGTAAGGAATACCGCGGATGTAGCTTAGTACCCTCCCGTTTAAGTCCAGAAGTCGAGGATCGCGCGCTAACTTTCCAAGGCTCGATCCGCTGCAGAACTCTTAAATTCTGACACCTCGGCATCAACAGGAGGTTCGATTACGGCTTAAATACGTCAGCCTGCGGGACTTCAGGAGAGCTCTTGTTGCATAAACACTTCGTTCCGACTGTACTGCAGTTGTCAGCGATTTTCACATCCGCTTGGTAACAAGCAGCATATGTACTCGCTGCAGTCTGCGTGAAGCGCTCACAGTTCTCTGTATGCGTTTATCACGCACACATCTCCCGTCTAAGTACTGTCTGCTGTGAATATTATTCTTCAGCCTTTATCTTAAGGTAAGGTAGAACTGTTAGTTACTGTTCGCAAAGCAACTTCTACGCTAGGTAATAGACGTCTACATTCATATATGTTTGTTCTTTTCTTTTTTTAGGTACCGTTCGAGTTACAGGCTTGAAAGTACGCAGTTTATTCATTCGAGTAACAGTCTGCAGCACATGCATTTTTAAGGTATGTTTTCGAACTTTGAGTTGTAAGGATAGCTAGGTTAATTGATGTACCCTACACTACATTCATATATGTTTGTTCTTTTCTTTTACGTACGACCAGAATATTATCATTCGAGTTACAGGCTTGAAAGTACGCATTTTATTTATCCGAGTAACAGTCTGCAGCACGTGCATTTTTAAGGTATGTTTTCGAACATTGAGTTGTAAAGATAGCTAGGTTAACTGATGTACCCTACACTACATTCATATATGTTTGTTCTTTTCTTTTAGGCACAACCAGAATATTATCATTCGAGTTACAGGCTTGAAAGTACGCATTTTATTCATCCGAGTAACAGTCTGCACTGCGAAGATTTTAAGGTATGTCTGACCTCTATTCGTTGAAACTTGGTTTCTTCCGAACATCGTAACTTTAAGCTAATCATAAATAGTTGTTCTCTTCAATCCTCATGCTATAGACGAGGTTAATCTTATAATTTCAAACACGCACACATAGCTATGTCTGTCCTCAACAGGCTGAAACTTGGTTTCTTCTAAAACATTGTAACTTTAGTCTATTGATAAATAGTCGTTCTCTTCAATCCTCATGCTATAGACGAAGTTAATTTTATAATTTCAAACACACACATAGCTATGTCTGCCCTCAACAGGCTGAAACTTGGTTTCTTCTAAAACATCGTAACTTTAAGCTAATCATAAATAGTTGTTCTCTTCAATCGTCATGCTATAAACGAGGTTAATCTTATAATTTCAAACACGCACACATAGCTATGTCTGACCTCAACAGGCTGAAACTTGGTTTCTTCTAAAACATCGTAACTTTGATCTATTGATAAATAGTCGTTCTCTTCAATCCTTATGCTATAGACGAGGTTAATTTTATAATTTCAAACACGCACACATAGCTATGTCTGTCCTCAACAGGCTGAAACTTGGTTTCTTCTAAAACATCGTAACTTTAGTCTATTGATAAATAGTCGTTCTCTTCAATCCTCATGCTATAGACGAGGTTAATTTTATAATTTCAAACACACACACATAGCTATGTCTGTCCTCAACAGGCTGAAACTTGGTTTCTTCCGAACATCATAACTTTAGTCTATTGATAAATAGTCGTTCTCTTCAATCCTCATGCTATAGACGAGGTTAATTTTATAACTTCAAACACGCACACATAGCTATGTCTGACCTCAACAGGCTGAAACTTGGTTTCTTCCGAACATCGTAACTTTAGTCTATTGATAAATAGTTATTTTCTTTAATCTGCATGTCATAGAAGAGGTTAATCTTATAATTTCAAACGCATAGCAATGTCCGACCTCTATACATTGAAACTTGGTTTCTTACGAATATCTTAACTTTAAGCTAATCATAAATAGTTGTTCTCTTCAATCCTCATGCTATAGACGAGGTTAATCTTATAATTTCAAACTCACAGCAATGTCCGACCTCTATACATTGAAACTTGGTTTCTTCCGAACATCGTAACTTTAGTCTATTGATAAATAGTCGTTCTCTTCAATCCTCATGCTATAGGCCTGGTTAATTTTATAATTTCAAACACACATCGCTATGTCTGACCTCAACAGGCTGAAACTTGGTTTCTTCTAAAACATCGTAACTTTAGTCTATTCATTAATAGTCGTTCTCTTCAATCCTCATGCTATAGAAGAGGTTAATCTTATAATTTCAAACTCACAGCCATGTCCGACCTCTATAAGTTGAAACTTGGTTTCTTCCGAACATCGTAACTTTCGCCTAATCTCAATCGGCCGTTCTCTTTTCAGATGTTCCCCTGCTGCGAGGAATGTAATGTAACGTTTACAAGGCGAGATAACTTCATGCGCCATATGAAATCAAAACACCCTAGCATAACATCTGCTTTAAGTAAAGTTTGTAGTGTGTATTTCGCTAACGTAGAGCGATACGAGGCTCACTTAGTAGAGGTACATCAAATATCTACTTGCCCTCAAGTAGTAGTAGGGAAAAAGCGTGCAGCTACTGATGTAGCTGTAGAAAGTACTAGTAGTAAAAGACCTAGGAAAAATGAACTTCAAACTATTCACTGCAAGCACTGTAACGCTGATGTACCATCTTCGCATTTTCAGGGACACTTACGGAGTAATGCACATAAAAATAATGCATGTAGAAGTGGTAGTAACGCAAACATCGAGGAAATTAATACAGCATTTAAAAGTAGGATTGCTAGTTACAGAATTCGCACCAGTCAAAAGTTTCAGAGCACTTCAAACTTTTTAAATTACGTTCAACCGGATGTACAACAGCTTCTTGCTAAATCTTTGTCCAATCATAATTTATTGAAAGTTAATTTTGAACTTTTCGCCTTGTACATTAAAAGCACGGATGAATCCGAAATAACGGACATTAAATCATTTAATACGAATAATCTTGTCATAAGTGAGTCGATTAATTTTGGTGATGTACTTAGGGATGTCTCTAACATTATTTCAACTAAGAGCGAGGAATTTCAGGAAAAGGAATCAGAGTTGAAATAATGTATCTAGAAGTTAACATCAATAAGTACAATCCCATGCGAGGTTCATCGTACATCGAGCTGCCGACATGGATTCAGCGAAAAGAAGCTGTTGTAAACATCCAAAACAATGACGAAGCATGTTTTGCATGGGCGGTGATGTCGGCTTTAAATCCTGTGAAACGGAATGTAGCGAATAGAACATCATCGTATCCACACTATTCAACGCAACTAAATTTCGATAGTATAGAATTTCCTGTGCAGATATAGGATATTAAGCGTTTTGAGGAACTAAATAACATTAGCATTAATGTGTATGGTGTAGAGAAAAAGTCTGTAGTAGGTCCTCTGTATTATACATGTCATAAGAAGAGTACTCATGTTAATTAACTTACTCTATATTGAAAACAGTAGGAATAGCCACTTTTGCTGGATTAAAAATCTGAGTAGACTTGTTGGTAGTCAGTTGTCAAACAGGTGTAACAAAAAGTGACTATGTGATGGATGCTTGCAGTATTTTAGAACTGAAGATCAGTTAACGAAGCATTCCAAGAATGACTGCAATCATGTACGTACAGAGATACCTTCTACAGGCAATAATGTTTTAAAATTTACAAATTTTCACAAGCAGATGTGGGTACCGTTCGTGATTTATGCAGACTTTGAAGCCATCCTCACGCCATGCAACACATGCTTACCTAATCCTGACAACTCTTTCACTAATACTACGCACATGCATGTCCCGTATAGCTTCGCGTATTACATCAAGTGTAGTTACGATAGTACGCTTAACAAGTTAGAGCTGTATCGAGGACATGATGCAGCTAAAGTATTTTTAGAAAGACTTGAAAGTGATGCAGTTCGTCTTGGTCGTATTCTAAATAGTAATATTCCTATGAAGCCACTCACCGAAATTCAGTTAAATGATCATGAACGTGCTACAAAGTGTAGCATTTGTGATGGGGAATTTTCCGAAAATGACCCTAAAGTTTTTGATCATGATCATTTAACTGGTTTCTAGAGATGTGCCGCTCATTATAGCTGTAATCTTAAGTATAGAGTTCCTAAATTTATCCCTGTAATTTTTCATAACTTATCTGGTTACGGCTCTCATTTCATCATTTCACAATTTGGAGCTTCAGATGAAAAAGTAGATATAATCCCTCAGAATAAAGAGCGGTACACTGCGTTTGCAAAGTCTGTAAAAGTAGATGCTGAGCATTCTATAAAACTGAGATTCCTTGACTCGTTTCGCTTTATGGCGAGTAGCCTCGATAAACTTTCTAATAATTTACAACCTGAACAATTTACGGAAATTCGACGCGTTTTTCCCGAAGAAGCGCAGTTTAATTTACTTCGGCGTAAGGGTGTTTTCTGTTATGAATATCTCGACTGCTTAGACCGCCTCGAGGAACGTGCCTTACATCGAAACAATCCTTTTACAGCTCGCTGAATTCAGCAGATATTAGTGATGATGACTATTTACATGCACAACATATCTGGGAGCAGTTCTACATTCAAACGCTGGGTGAATACTCCGATTTATATTTAAAGACGGATGTACTTTTGTTAGCTGATGTTTTTGAAAAGTTTCGCTGTGTTTGCAAGAAAACCTACAGCCTTGACCCATGTCAGTATTTTACTGCGCCTGGGTTAATTTGGGACGCGATGTTAAAACACACGCAGGTGAATTTGGAACTGCTAACTGATATTGATATGGTGCACTTTATAAAATCATCTATTCGAGGCGGTCTAAGTCAGTGCAGCGGGCGGTATTCTAAGGCAAATAATAAGTACATGCCGAGTTTCGATTCTAGTCAGGAATCTCAGTATATCGTTTACCTCGATGCTAATAATCAGTATGGGTGGGCGATGAGTCAGCATCTACCAGTGAGTGGATTCCGCTGGCTAACGCAGTGCGAAATTGATGCTTTACAGCTACACGCCCTAGGCGATGAAGCTGATAAAGGCTATTTCCTCGAAGTTGACTTACAGTATCCTAAAGAGTTACACACTTCTCATAATGACCTACCGTTCTGCCCTGAAAATATGAAGCCCCCGTACATCGCATCAACGACGAAAATGCTCATTGCTAATTTGTGCGATAAATCTAAGTATATCATTCATTACCGAAATTTAAAACAGTGTTTGCAGCATGGTTTGAAGTTATCCAAAATTCATCGCGTACTATAATTTAATCAGTCACCGTGGCTAAAGCCATATATCGATCTGAACAATAATTTAAGAACGAATGCGGTTAACGAGTTTGAAAAAGATTTCTACAAGCTCATGAATAACAGTGTGTTTGGTAAGACTATGGAAAATGTTGACAAACGCGTTGATGTAAAATTGATTACAAACTGGGATAATATTAAGAAAAGGTATGGTGCTAACTATTTAATAAGTAAACCAAATTTCCACAGCTGCACCATCATACATGAGAATTTAGTTATTATACAGATGAATCGTGTTAAGGTTAAGTATGACAAACCTACCTACGTCGGCTTTGCAGTACTTGAATTGGCTAAAACACTCATGTATGAATTCCATTACGATTATATGATGAAGAAGTACGCGCATAATGCGCAATTGCTCTACACAGATACCGATTCGTTTATTTATCAAATCAAAACTGATGACTATTACAATGATATAAAGCCAGACTTGGGTAGGTTTGATACAAGTAACTATCCTGCAAATAATCAATATCGTCTACCGCTAGTGAACAAAAAGGTTCTAGGTAAAATGAAAGATGAATGTGCTGGGAATATTATCGATTCATTTGTAGGTACTAAATCCAAGTCATATTGCATAAAACTCTTAAATGAATTACAATTAAAGAGATTGAAGGGGTTAAAAAGAATGTCGTTCAGAATCAGCTAAGTTTTGAAAACTATAACAATTGCATTAAAAGTAATCCACCTGTTTTGCATAAGCAAATGTCTGTCATTAGAAGCAAGAAGCACCAGTTGTACACTCATTTAATTAGTAAGGTAGCCCTTAATAATGTTGATTGCAAACGGTTTGTCATTCCAAATTCTACCAACACGCTAGCCTGGGGGCATAGTAGTATTGATAGGTACTACTTTACATAAAGCAGATGTGTGTGTAAACATTATGCTAGAGGTGTGTACTTACGTTACGCTGTCTTACATCACAATTCACTGTACATATTGTAGGGAGAGGTACGCTGAGAGAGTAGTACGGCAAGTTTAAACTTGTACATTCAAGAATTGCATCGAGAAGTACGCAAACATCACTAGGGTAAAACGATTCGAGATAAAACTTGTACATACAAGATGTAAATAAATAATGTAGAATTGGCATATTCTTTTATTTTAGGATATGTATTACCTCCCTCCCGCTCCTTATTTGCAAGATAGAGTTTTTGTTTATTACTCAAAGAAGAAAAGCAAGAAAGAAGGTGTTGAGCAGATTCGTAAGTATGTTATTGTCTATCTCATGTTGAGAAGAGATTTTTTTTCTAAACAGTGTTTGATTGAAATGCAGTGTTCAACAACATCGAACTATAAACGGTAGTATGTGTTCAAGTCTAAACTTGCAATACTCATGCTTTTGCAATGCACGTTCGATAGAGATGTAGCTTGATAGAGGAAGAAGAGCAGTTAGTAAGTATGTTGAGAAGATATTTGGTTTTTCTTTCTAAACAGTGCTCGATTGTAGTTATACAATGCAGTGTTCAACAACATCGAACACTAGTATGCAGTTCAAGTTGTAATAAGTTTTGAACAGTAGTATGTGTGTGTGTTCAAGTCTAAACATGCGTCACTGCGGGTATGCGAGCGGATGACAGCTAACGAAATTGCCCCGCATGAGGGCAGCATGGTGCTCTGTTCATTAAAGATGGCGGATGACAGCTAACGAAATTGCCGGTTTGTTTCCAAACAAGAGCGCGTACAATTTACCACCACCACATTTCAAAGGTAAGTAGCTAAAGAGGGCAGCACAGTGATTAAAGATGGCGGATGACAGCTGTCAAAAGAAAGCACATGGCTTTGTTTCCAAACAAGAGCACGTGGAATTTGCCGCCACCACATAGAGGGCAGCACTGTTCTCTCTGGATTAAAGATGGCGGATGACAGCTATCAGAAAGCATATAGGTTTGTAAAGCACGTGGAATTTGCCACCGCCACAAAGAGGGCAGCACGGTGATTAAAGATGGCGGTTGATAGCTGTCAAAAAAAGCATGTTGATTTGTTTCCAAACAAGAGCACGTGGAATTTGCCGCCACCACATAGAGGGCAGCACTGTTCTCTCTGGATTAAAGATGGCGGATGACAGCTGTCAAAGGTAAGTAGCTAAAGAGGGGGCAGCACGGTGATTAAAGATGGCGGTTGACAGCTGTCAAAAAAAGCATGTTGATTTGTTTCCAAACAAGAGCACGTGGAATTTGCCGCCACCACATAGAGGGCAGCACTGTTCTCTCTGGATTAAAGATGGCGGATGACAGCTGTCAGAAAAGCATATAGGTTTGTAAAGCACGTGGAATTTACCGCCGCCACATAGAGGGCAGCACGGTGATTAAAGATGGCTGCTGTCAAAAAAGCATTTTTCAAATTATCCGCCACCACAAAGAGGGCAGCACTGCGCTCTATAGATTAAAGATGGCTGGTGACAGCTGCACGTGGCTTTGTTTATCTCACGCTAGTGAGGTTAAGTTGGTAGCACTAAGGTTTAGGCCCGCCAAGATGGCAGCACTGCCGATGACAGGTGACGAATTTACATCTACTACGATAAAGAGGGCAGCACAGTGCTCTGTAGTTTAAAGATGGCGGATGACAGCTGTCAAAAAAGCACGTGGGTGTCAAAAAGCACGTGGCTTTGTTTACCACGCGCTAGTTAGGTTAAGTTGGTAACACTAAGGTTTAGGCCCGTCAAGATGGCAGTAATGAGGTTAGTGATGCGTTGTTGTCTGTCAAAAAGCACGTGGCTGTCAAAAAACACGTGGCTTTGTTTACCTCGCACTAGTTAGGTTAAGTTGGCACTACTGAGGTTTAGGCCCGTCAAGATGGCAGTACTGAGGTTAGCGATGCGTTGTTGTCTGTCAAAAAGCACGTGGCTGTCAAAAAACACGTGGCTTTGTTTACCTCACGCTAGTTAGGTTAAGTTGGCACTACTGAGGTTTAGGCCCCTCAAGATGGCAGCAGTGAGGTTAGCGATGCGTTGTTGTCGATGACAGCTGTCAAAAAGCACGTGGCTTTGTTTACAAATTCAAATCTCGCGCCAAAATTCAAATTTCCCGCCAAAAATTCAAATTTCCCGCCAGAATTCAAATTTCCCGCCAGAATTCAAATTTCCCGCGGGAGGAGGCACCCGAACCATCCAATTATACTACTATTTCGTCATCAATAATACACTGTAACACAGGTTCTGGAGTGACAGCATTTTTCGCAGACCCTTGAGGTCCTGCGCGCTGAAAAACTGGTATAATGTTATGTCTGGGTGTACGAGAAGTCTGGGCAACTTGAGGTTCTAAGTACCACCTTGATGTGCGATATTTTCCCAAATAAAACTCTGGGTTGACGAAAGCTACAGGAAGGACCGGGCCAGGAGGAGGAACTGCTTCTTCTACTACTTCCATTTCCTCAGAGTCGTCAGGAACATCAGCCGGATTATCCTCTGCATTGATTTCATCATCTCTTCTCTCTGTGTCGTATTCCAAGTGGTCTTCTTCTCGTTCATCTTCATCCTCTGTACCTAGAACACTCTCGTTATCCTCAGTCTAATCTGTTCACGTTCACTTTCACTGGTCATTATTGTTAACCGTTATGAATTTCAAAAATATGAAACAAAAATACCACAGCAATATCCGGAAAAAACTGTAACGCCAGTAGGCGCGCGGAGGACAAGTGTCCTCCACTACTGCACAGCGCAAATAAACACGAGGTCACGGCGACAATTTGCGAGCATAAAAGCTGACAATGCACTGACGGGCGGAGGGTGAGTGGCCGCTCAAGGTCGCGAGTGTTGCCAACCCATGTAGTCACGCAAAACAAATTCACTAGAGGACACCTGTACTCCGCGCGTCCACTGGAGTGTTAGATGGTGAAGAACACAGCCCTACGAAACAAAGAAAAACATGAATGCATGTCAAGAAGGGGCACGGATTATGGAACTATCTTAAGATTTAACGCCCTCTAATCAATTACTGGTCTGAAGCCGCCTTGAGGTTTCGGAACCAGAAAAATGGGTGAGGAATACATTACTTGGAGGGTGGAATGATAACATCCTCAGCATTTGGTCTATGATTTCCTTGAGGGCCTTCATTTTAGGTGCAGATAGACTGTATGGAGGAAATCTTACAGGGACGGAATTCGGAAACTCGATCTTGTATTCAGCTAAGTCAATAACACAAAGAATTTCCGAAAAAGGTCGTAAATTGACTGACACAATTTACGAATCCAATTAGCCCGATCCTCAGGTAGATGGCTAAGGTCTAATGGCATCTCATTCTGGGTAAGCGAAATCACAGAATTTGATACAGAATTACATTTTAAAAGAGATACATGGAAATTACTCCTAAATTTGAAAATGCAGACTTTACTTTGATGATCGAGCACGATACCGGAATCTGATATAAAATCTACCCCTAATATCACAGGGAATGGCATTGTTTAGCAACAAATAACTTAAACTACCATGCCAATTTAGAAAAATGAATTTTCCCCTGAATAAATCCTAAAATTTCTAGTAGAGAAGAGTTAGCCGAAACACATCTTGCAGAGAAAGAAACATATTCAACAAAACTTTAATTTTGAATACCATTCTTCTAAAATTATGGAGTTAACACTTCCGGAATCTAAGAGAGCAGTAACATGTTCAATGTTTATTTTAATTTTAAGGAATGGAACAAAATGTGAAGTACCTTAAGCAATCTTCAGGCACTCTTTGAGACCTTCAAAGATGGTCTTACCTTGTCTTCCCTCCTTAGAAAATATGGTTCCAGACTTCCAGAGATGCAGATGGTGTCAAGCAGCTTGCACGCTTGTCATTTTCTATTGCTCTGGTTAGCAGAGTAAAACCTGAAGTAGGACAAGAAGGTGTACTATTTGATTAGTTACAGTTATTAGTCAGGTGTGTGAATGGCCCGCATTTGATACATCCTTCAGAATAAGACGCTCCATTTTCAGGTCCGTTAGTTTTCAATAGAGGACACTTCTTTCTTAGAGGGTCGACCGACCCACACGAGTAACATTTACGGGGAGAGAAGTTTCTGAGAGGTGGTGGCTGAGAGATATTAGAAGAGGGTAATGGATCTCGAGCGACTCGCAGAGTATCTGCATATTCCACTCCTTCCGCTGACAATGACATGGCCTCAAGTTCCCTGAACGTTCGCGGACGGGAATCGAGACACACGTATGATCTATAAGATGGTGGCATCCATTCGAAGATAGTTTGTATAATTTGGCCTTCAGAACAGTGAAATGCAAAAACTCTAGTAAAATTTAATAACCTGTATGAAGTACGCTAGGTTTTCATCTAGCCTCTGGACTCGGAATCAATATTTATGTATGAGAGACGACAAGGCTCTTTCAGGGAAGAAGTCTGCAAACAAGTGGGCATGGAAAGTTTCAATGGAACTCTTTTCCGATATCGCCTTAACAATATTATCTGATAGAACCCCAACAGTGTAAGGGTAAATGATCTGCGAGATTTGTGAATGTGAGAGGGCAAACACCAAGGCTTCATCCTGAAATTCCACTACAAATCTTAAGAATGCTATTACGTCATTGTTTGAGTTAACTGAAAATCTAGAAAATCCTTTGAGTAAATGCCTAAAGGATGGGGTAAGCTGCTAACACCCGTAGATATAATCGGAGGGTAGCCGGGTTTTGAGGAGGGTCAAAGCTGCATTACTAATGAAAAATGGCGGATGATTTTGTGGATTGCCAACGAATTTGTTCGGGTGGGGCAGAAGGTTGTTGTTGCTCGACTGATTCCTTACTGTCTAAGGATTCGTTCGGATCCTCTGCCATATGGGGAAGCATAGTCACTCCTTCCACTCGCAGACCCAGACAACAATTGACTAACTTTATTAGACAGCTCAGATATACGTTGAGCTTAGTAGTTTGGTACAATTGAGTGTTCATCACTGATTTTAAGAGACAACAGATGCCCTACTCTATTATAGAAATTAAGGAGTCTAGTCTGAAAACGTTTAAGCTGGTTAAGAGAGGGCTCACCTCCTTAAAATAAACTCAAAACAGAATCGAGGTCTGTCATGTTAGTGGTGATCGTGGATAAAGTGTCATCAACTTCATTCTCTCCGTACAGAAATACTAATAGGTAAATCCAAAAAATCTTTGCCTCTGTCACAACCGTGCCACTAGACTGAAACTTTCTGCTAGTTTATAAACAAGTTCTTTCTTGCGCAAACACCAACGATCCATAACCTCTCTAGGACGAGCCATGATGAAACAATTTTGCCAAAATTTGGAAAAATTGGAAAACCGAAAACGTTTTAGTGATCAGTTTCAAATTTTAAGTAATTCCGTCAGAAGGTGCTTTGTCCAGGCCCATCAAACTACGCTCTGCTATCACTTGTTCCGGAAATATCGTGGATCACAGAGGTGTAAGAAGGTGCTGGACTGAATGGGCGGACAAGGAATTGACCAGAGCATAATTTAATGTACATTTTTTTTTAATTTTATTCCTTCTTTTCTCTCTTATTTAAAATTTGGTAAGTAGAAGATCTTAATAAACAATAACAATATAATAATGAGCTCGTTAGCTCCAACAACAATGACTTAAAATCCATAATCAGGTACAAAAGTAGAGAGAATTATCAGCATGATGATGAACGAGGGATGAGTATTATAGCTCTGAAACAGGTACACTGTTTATAAGAGCAGGTTTGCTCCACTAAATTCTATAGCCTAGCAATGTGAACTCCATAATTGAATACAGTTCAACTTTTCAGAGACATAAATTTCTTACAGCGCACAAGGTTATACAATGGCAATCTTCAAATGAGGTAATTACAGTCACTTCTGCTCGGCAGTTTTTCATTTTCCTTTCCGGAAACATAAAGAGGGGTAATATGTGCCCATATTAAACGGCGATTGTTTAAAAAGAAAATATTGATATTTATTGGCCAAAAACAAAATGTAGGGAGTCAAAAAACTTGCACACCTCCTAGAAAACTCTTAAAACCCTAAGTGGGGTTATGGTGCGAAGATATAGAGCCTAAGCATATTCTACGCCAGGGCGATCAAATGATAATCTCTAAATATAAAAATAGTATTATTAATTTAGAGGATAAGAAATTTTAGTCATCCCATACCGAATTGAATGGGAGTCGACATAGGGTAATCACTCTTGTCCCCTTACGTTACATATTTCACAGTAGGGAATAAAACAGAGTCCTTAGACTGGCCGAACACCGTGTTTAGAAATGTACATGAAATAAAAGAGCTTTGGAACCTTCCCCTCAAGGTATCTGTCAGAGCTATCACATGTCAAGAAAATTCTGCCATTACCTTGAGTTGCTGGGCCTTCCGAACGCCGATCTGTGGCCCATGCCTCTTTAGTATACGCCGCACACACTAAACTGGAGCCATAGCAATGACAATACGGCATTAATGCGCCCAGCTTTTATAGTATATCGAGGGGAAGTTTCCAAAACTCCTTACAGATAGGCTGGATGCTTGTATACACCCCCAATTTTAATTGGTTAGAGAAAATATTCCCAAAATTTCTGATTGGTTGACAGATACAGGCGATTGAGGGGACAGAATTGGTGACAACCTTGACACAAGGACAAAACAATCTTCAAAACTAAAGTTATCTACCTCTGAAAATTAACTTTCCATTAAGAATTAATTGTCCTTAATCCCGCCAGAGGGGGCACTTAGGCTGATGGTAGAGGCATCTAATAGTTGAAAATCCGTCTTGCATAACAGTATTTCAAGTTCAACTTCATAGATGGCGTTATAGAAGGCACGCAGTTTAACTGGACGGAGAAGGCGAACCACGGTACAATTATTATTGTTATTGTGTGCGTAATTACCTCAATGGCTTAGCTGATGGCTTCCCACCTGGAAAAACGGAGGATCGAATCCCCAGCGATACTAGGTTGTGATTTTCATCTAAACACTCACGCGCCATAGAGCCCTGAACCCCCGGCCTTAGTGGCTCCAGCGGCCTCAAATATATCCGAATTAAGCTGAAGAAATTACATATTGTCAGTAATGTTCAAGTCTGAATCATTTACTCAATAGGATACTTTCTTCTTCTTCTTCTTCTTGTTCTTCTTCTCTTCTTCTTCCCCTTCTTGTTTCCCGGAAGTCTTTGTGCCCGTAACGGACACTTCCGCGCTGGCACTTCCGATGCTCAGAGAGCAGGTAGGCAGGCAAAACGGAAGGAATGACAAGTGGACAAATGTCTTAAGGTCAAGGACAACGATGGCTAAGAGCTATCCTTATGGAGTGGGCCCAGGAGATGTTGGTTTGAGTCACTGCAGGAAGATGAGCAAAGGGAAGATGGAGATCAGGGAAGTGTTAAAAAGATTGGTCAGGGCAAGAGGAAAGGGAACCAGAGTGGAGTATTAAGGCAGATGTTGAGGAAAATAGAATTGAGGGAAGGGGATAAGAAGACGGTGGTAGTTTTCAACGTAAGCAAGCAGGAGAATTGTGGGATCTGGTTGCTGCAGAGCGGAAGAATTTTGAGGAAGCGGAGATAGTTATCATTGGGGTATTGTGCAGGAGGGGTAATGAATGGAGTATGATTGGGGATATAAATGAGACTGTGGAATGGGTATGCGGGGAATGGAAAGTGAGATTTGGAGATCCTAATGGTTAGATAGGAGATGAGGATTTGCGCTTAGATGGCCTTCACTTGAATAGCAACGGTAGACCTACGTTTAAATTACTTAGGTTTGTTCAGGAGAGTTATAGGGAAGTGCGAATAGCGAAACACGGTGGACTAGGGAGCGGTGATCAGAGGCGGATCCAAGATTGCATGAAGGGGAGTGGAACGTACTTTTTAAATATATGCGACAACAGAAAGAATGAGTTTACATTGTGCAGTAAAAAGAGAATGGAGAACCGCACCAACATTTGGAATTTCATACATTTTCATGATTATTAAAATACTAGCTGATGTACCCGTGCTTCGCTACAGGATTCTCAAAAAGACTGACTTGGTGGTTTTCCTAACTGAATTCAACATAGGTCATTACAAAAACGTCAGTAGGAATGTAGCGATTGAAAGCAATGTGATCATATAAAATACTCGATCAAATGAAAAACCGCATAATTTCTCACTTTCAACGAACAGTACTGCGGTGCCGATCTAAGAGTCCAAAGTTCCAGAGCTGGAATAACCAGGTTGCAGACTGCCATGAACACTCCTCTGTCATTATTCCGTTAAATATGCACACTACACATTCCAATCACAGGCTCAGAGTAGGGATTGTATAGCTCGAATACTATGATGAACCAGTGTGTTACGTACCAGATACAGTATATTAGAAAATGTATGAACCAGAGGAATGGCATGCTAAAGAAGAAAGTTATCTTACACCCCAGCTACTTCCCACCAATATACAGGCAGGCTGTTACAGTCGGTACGACCAGGCGAGTTGGCCGTGAGGCTAGGGGCGCGCAGCTATGATCTTGCATCCGGGAGATAGTGGATTCGAACCCCACTGTCGGCAACCCTGAATATGGTATTCGGGAGATAGTGGGTTCGAGCCCCACTGTCGGCAGCCCTGACGATGGTTTTCCGTGGTTTCCCATTTTCACACCAGGCAAATGCCGGGACTGTACCTTAATTAAAGGCACGGCCGCTTCCTTCCACTTCCTTGACATTTCCTATCCCATCGTCGCCATAAGACATAACTGTGTCGGTGCGACGTTAAGCAGAAAAGTGGTATTCCGTGGTTTCCCATTTTCACACCAGTCACACCAGGCTGTACCTTAAAGCCAAGGCCGCTTCCTTCACACCACTATGCATTTCCTATCGCATCGTCGCCATAAGACCTACGTGTGTCGGTGGGACGTCAAGCAAATTTAAAAAAAAACTCGGTACGCTGCAGTAAACCTATCTTTAGGGGATGAGAGGAAACAGAAGACAAAAAGCACATCACAACAAACAATGGTCAATATAATGTTATTGTTGATAAAGTTTATGAGCTTTCTATATTGCAGGCCTTCACATTAATTTTCTTTCGACTCTGTGATATTAGGGTGTCTTACAAAATTATTTATATCGTAGACTGTAGTTCCCTATTCTCAGATTTTACATACCGATTTTCACTAAATTCTGTTTACCCATTTTCTCGTGACCCGGCGCTGATATGGACTTAGTAACAAAAATCCAAATTCATGAATATCTCCGATTATATGCGGTACGGTAACAATGTATAAGACGTAAGTGATCGGAAATTTAATAACTTCTTACATAACTACTACTAACTTACGACATAACTAAAGTTATGTTAGTTATGTAGTATTTATCGATACGACCACTAATCGATACGACCACTAATAACATAAATAACTTATTTGAAAATTACATTTCAGACCTTCCCCTAAACTACCATTTCACTCAGCGTGAATAAAATAATTTGTAGCCTAGGTTGCAGTGGTTCATCACCCGACTTTACATTCCGATTTCCAGTAAATTATCTCAACCGTTTTCCTGTGATGCGTGTACAGACAGACAGACAGACAGACAGACAGACAGACAGACAGACAGACAGACAGACAGACAGACAGACAGACAGACAGACAGACAGACAGACAGAAATTAAGGAAAAGTAAAAAATGCATTTTCTTGTTACTGCGGACATGACCAATACAGAAATGCCATTATTTTCAAATTCTGAGCAATGTACAGACAAAACTCTTATTTTATATATATAGATTACATTTCAGGCCTTCCCATAAACTACCATTTCACTCAGTGTGAATAACCGTATTGATAGCCTAGATTATAGCGACCTATTCCCCGACTTTGCATACCAAGTTTCGTGAAGATACGACCACAAATAAAATAAATATTTGATAATTAAATTTTAGACCTTCCCCTAAACTACCATTTTTCTCAGCGTGTATAGCCTATATTGTAGCTACTTATTTCCCATCTTTGTCTAGCGATTTTCATTAAGACACGACCACTAATAACATAAATATTTGAGAATTAAATTTCAGGCCTTCCCCTAAACCACCATTTCACTCAGCGTGATTAAAATAATTTATAGCCCAGATTGTAGCGGTTCATCACCCGACTTTACGTTCCGATTTTCATTAAATTATCCTCAACCGTTTTCTCGTGATGCGTGTACATGCATACAGACAGACGGACAGACAGACAGACAGAAATTGCGGAAAAGTAAAAAATGCATTTTCTTGTTACTGTGGACATGACCAATACAGAAATACCATTATTTTCAAATTCTGAGCAATGTACAGACAAAACTCTAATTATATACTGTATACCGGGTATATATATAGATTGCATTTCAGTCCTTCCCCTAAACTACCATTTCACTCAGTGCGAATAACATTATTGATAGCCTAGATTATGGCGACCTGTTCCCCGACTTTGCATACCAATTTTCGTGAAGATACGACCACTAATAAAATAAATATTTGACAATTAAATTTTAGGTCTTCCCCTAAACTACCATTTTTCTCAGCGTGTGTCTCCTATATTGAAGCGACTTATTTTCCATCTTTGTCTAGCGATTTTCATTAAGACATGACCACTAATAACATAAATATTTAAGAATTAAATTCAGGCCTTCCCCTAAACTACCATTTTGCTCAGCGTGATTAAAATAATTTATAGCCTAGATTGTAGCGGTTCATCACCCGACTTTACATTCCGATTTTCATAAAATTCTCTTCAGCCGTTTTCTCGTGATGCGTGTACATACATACATACATACATACATACATACATACAGATAGACAGACAGACAGGAATTACGGGAAAGTATAAAATGCATTTTCTTGTTATTGTGGACATGACCGATACAGAAATACCATATTTTCAAATTCTGAGCAATGTACAGACAAAACTCTTATTATATATTGTACCAGGAAAGCCTAGGTTCTGGTCCATATCAATTGAAAGAAACGTTATTCCAACATAAAAGATCCGACCGACGTACGAACATCTATGTAAAGAATGTTCCAGTATGTGCCAGACCCTACGAGTGCACTAGGCGGAGTCAAGTGACGTCACCTGTCGCTCGAAGCTCACCTCCCCTAGAGATATTTCTCGAAAGAATTTTTCTTTTACCAGCTTTTTAACGCCTTAACCAATTTCAACGGGACAAACGCTGAATTACAGCGGACGACATAAAAGTTAATCCCTGTGAATTTCAAATTAATTCATCCCATGGTTGTTGAGTTATAATAATTTAAAGTCTCAACGAAATTACGTAATCACGGTCACATGGCCGAGAGATGCTACCCCTCCCAGCGCTGGTATCTATATATGTCAAGGCCGGCCAGTCAGCAAGCCAGTACAAGGACGAGTAGACAGCTGTGAGTAGAGGAGAGACCGGCCCGCGTACAGTATGTTCGCGCAGTCACGGTGAAAATACTTTCCGTCGTATGTCCGGAACGCGAAGTTATATCGCCGACAGAATTATAAAAGACGTCGCACTATATTTAGTATATCGCGTCGCGACCACAGCCTAATCCTAAAGACATTTAAGAATGTAATACGAGTGAACTTATTGAAGTGTTAATATCAAATATTTAACGTTCACAGAACATGTCTTTACGTGTGGACTTAGGTAACTTCAAATAACATTGAACTTCTACAGAAACTAATGTGTAGAATCATCAGAATTTATTTCTTTTCGAGTATTGAACTGTATTCCTTTATTCATGCCACGTCAGTATACGACTTACAGTAATTTGAGTGAAAATTAAGAACTTTTCTGAGGTAATATAACGTTATAATAACAAGATAAGCAGAAAATAATCCTTAGTGACTTAATGACTGTGTTCAAAGACTGTGATTATCGACTTGCCTTTTCAAGTGTGAACTGTGTAATTATGAACGTTTCAGTAACGACTGTAAATAATATTTTATGCAGGAAGGACTGTGATTCTTTATGTAACGTCTTGAAATTCAACTACGCCATAAATAGTGTTCAACAGTAAATGACAGTGTCAGTGATAACTACTCGCACTAAGTGAATTTTTCGTGTGCGAAAAATCACCCGAACAAGCTGCAATTCTACATGATCCAGTTCCAGCCGTCATCACCTCATCGGGAACGTCAACATCGCCGATCCTGATTCTCCACGGAACATTCCAGATGTCCATCATTCGACATTTTGTAGCAACATTTCTTGCCATAAGTGAGTAGTAACAAACTGACTAAAAATTTTCTTTTATTAATTTGTGAACAGTGGAAACTTCAGTGCCGCGTGTGAACACATATTTCAGAGTTCTCATAATTTCTCAGAAGTGATTAATTTAATTTCAAATTTCAGTTTCATTTCTCGTAGAAAGACTGTAGGCTTTTCAAGTGTGATATATATCAAGGTTGACGAACTGAGAACTGAAAACCATTAACCGAAACTTAATTTCTCATATCAATTTACAATTATAAATGTGTGCTTAGGTTTAAAAAGACTTTAGGTGGAAATTCAATACCTCATATTCTCACATATGAAAGACTTTGAAATCAGTGATATTTATGCCATTTTTATGAACAGAAGTCAAGAAGATTATTTTCAAACTTTTAATTTCAATGCTAGATTTGAGTCAATAATCATACCGCAGGGTGAAGAATTAATAAATTGTTTTTTAAAAAAAATTCTACCATCTATTATTCGCTCTGCGAGTCTATCCTTCTCTGTATCGGCTCCAAAACCAAGTTCCACTCCCTGAGGTCCTACTCATGCCCTTTACCCAAAAACTTTTCCTGGTACAGAGAGGATAGTATAATAATAGATGGCGCCGCAACTTCAAGGGCTCGATTTGGAGCCGTGCTATAATAATAAATGATGCACTTGTAATAATCGCAACATTCAGGGTTCGATCTAAGTCATTATATTTTTGAGCACAGGATTCGACTGCAAAGAACCTGTTGTATTTGACTTATTCGAATATTCCGGAAACATGGATAACTTACTTGCAGCAATCGAAGCTCTCAGGCTTAGCATTAACGATCAGAATGCTAAGATTGATAGGTCTAATAACCAGATAACACAAATGCAGGCTCAAATGAACACGCAAATAGATCGAATTAACACTCAAATGGTAGAGTCTAATAACCAGTTGCAGGCTCAACTTCAACAACAAATGCAGGCACAAAATACTCAACTTCAAGCGCAATTAACTGAGTCAAATAGTAAGGTTGAAGACTTAACTTCTAAAATTGACAGGACCTTGGACACTAAGTTTGCTGAAGCGGATAAAGTTATTAATAAAAGGCTCACTGAATCTAGTGCCCTTATCGAGCAACCATTCCGTGAAGCTGGAACTCGCCTCGAAAAGAAACTTACTGATTCTAGTGCGCAAGTCGAAGCCACATTGAAAAATATGCGGGATCAGTTTGTTGAAAACTTAGAGTCTATCAAGGAAGAAATAAAGACAGAGGTCGTCAAGTCTTTAGATAAAGATCTTAGAAATGTTCTTCCTTCCGTTCAAGCATTTTCCACTGAACTCAAAGATTTACGGACTGAATTTCAAGAATCCCATGGTAACATCTCACAAACTCAAGTAAAGCTAGCTCAGGTACAGGAAACCTTGCGAGATGCATTAAAGAACGATGTGGGTAAATTACGGAGCGAGATAGGATTAATTAAGGGCACGCAAGGAGACCTAGACAAGCGTATTACAGGACAGCTGGATAGCACGCATACCAGATAGCTGCTTTCTGTAAAGACGTTCAAGTCATTAAAACTGACTTGAGAAATGAAATAACAAATTTAGACACCTCAATTAATTCTAAAATTAAAAATTTGTCTGAAGAAATGAATCAAATTAAACTCAAAGAACATACGACTGACGTCACAATTCCTGGTTCGTCGAGGGAAGTACACAGCACAACAACCCTTATTAAGATGCCAGATGACAAACCAGTCAAATTTTCAGGACGTGACGAGTATACTGCTCGAGAATTTTTGTTAAATGTCGATGATTACCTGGAAGAGAATAGGGTAGATGACGATCGGAAACTTAGAGTAGTATCCAAACTTCTAGAAGGACGAGCCTTATCATGGTTCATAGCTTTTAAGAGCAACTTTAAAAACTATGACGACTTTAAAAAGGCACTTCTTAAACGCTTTTGGGATTCAGAAAGACAGCACCTTGTCAAGATGCAACTCTACTCTAGTAAATACAACACTTCAGTCAATACTTCCCGATATTCCGATTACTGCTTAATGCAATTAAATAAGCTCCAGTTTTTAGATCCACCTTTGCCAGATATCGAAATAATTCAGATCCTGACACTTAAATATCCGCCTCCTGTTCAAGAGATACTTGTCGCTTCCACCATTAAAACATTGGAGCATTTTGACGCTACTTTGCGTAGGTTAGATACGGCTAATACCCAATCTAGTCCGAAAACTAACAGGAGTCGAGAAATAAATACGAACTCTGCGGAAATAAAACCGCCGGAGAGAGAGGAACCCAGGACACGTGAAGAAGGCAGATTAAGCCCTTCCAACCCAACCAGATTCCGGAATTTTAGACGTCAGAGGAATCAGGATAGACACCCTTACCAACCTAGGAATTTATGGAGACAGCGCGAAAGCACTCCTGAAGGAAATCGTGAGGCCAGACGACGGGAACTCGAAAGTAGATGGAAAGATACACGGGAATACATCAGGGAGAGAAATCGTAATCCTGATGAGCTTGGAGCTACATCCCTGGAATACCAACGTCAATTCGGACCAAGAGAACAAAGATCACCTGATCCTGAATCAACAGGCGCTATAAAAAAAACGCCGATCTCGCAATAGGGAGATTAACTACAGAACACGATGAGGACGAGATTTCAAATTATTGTACTGCTGTTACCAATTACTGGCATATTGACGATTCCGAATTACTATTCGAAGACGCACAAACACTAAGGCCAATTATTACACGTTCATTACCTGTCATAACAGTACGCACAGGCAACCTACAGGTGATTACGCTCATCGATTCTGGAGCGCAAGCTTCTTTAATTTCTGATAGGCTTGTAGACTCGCTTAAAAATCAGAACAATGTTTTGTTATTGCCTGCAGCTCAGATTAAAGTAAGATGGATAGTTCCTGATAAAATTGTTAAGTGTAAATCCCAGGCATTTTTAGAGTTTGAAATTAACAGTCAGACATTTGAACACATATTTTTGGTAGTATCACGTCTGAACTTCAACTTAATACTTGGATCAGATTTTATGATCAAATACAAAGGAACCATTGACTATGATGCCAACCTCGTAAGATTCAAGAATAATTCCGTAGGACTACAGCTGGTAGGACGAAGTGACCTGGAAGTTCAAGAGAAGAGAGCCCGTTTCGAAGAAGCCGGTGGTGACATTATTAAGCCCGCTGTAAGCGAGGTTGCGCCAGCCGTAGCAGAAAGTAGAAAGGGTGACCAAAGTGAGGACGATGCAGAGTCCCTATTCAATGAGAACTCCATTATAGGTCCGGATTATATAATGTCAATAGCCAGTGTGGTTGAAGACCCGGAAATTAAATTAAAATTGGAGGAGGCTAAAAATGACGTTCTACAAAAATTTGCATGTGTATTCGATGACAAGCCTGGAGAGATAGCTGGCTACGAATATCATCTTGATGTAAATGACTTGTCTCCTTATCAGAAGAAACCATATCCCGTACCCGAGAAATATCGAGAAGAAGTTCGTAACTTAATTCATAAAATGACAGATGATGGGATAATTTCGCCTTGCGTAACTAAGTACTTGAACCCATTGGCCATAGTGCGTAAGCCTAACGGCAGTATCAGAATTTGCCTCGACGCGAGGGTCCTAAATGACCGACTGACCTTAGAATATGACCGTCCTCCATTACTTAAGGATATTATCAGAAGATTCCACGGCATGAATTTCTTTAGTTGCCTTGACGGAACTTCTTCATACTATCACATAAAATTGGATGCTGAAAGTAGGCTATTCACAGGCTTTTTATTTGAAAATAGGACCTATGTTTTCAACAAAATGCCCTTTGGTATTAAGAACTCGGGAGCTGTTTTGATCAGAGCCTTGGAAAAACACTTATCAGATGATGTAAAGGACATAACTACGATTTATGTTGACGACATTTTGATTGCCTCGAGAACTTTCGAAGAGCACGTGAGAGATGTCAATCTGGTCCTGCAGGAATTTCAAGATAAATGCCCAGAAAAGTCAACTTTTTCAAACATCAGTATTATTCTTAGGACATGTAATTATTGGTGATGGAATTCAACCCAACCCTGCCAAGATTAAGAGTATCATTGACTTTCCTAGACCTCAGCGCATTAGAAACGTGAGACAGTTCCTAGGACTTTGTCAATTCTTTTCTCAACACTGTCCAGATTACACTAAGACGGTAGCTCCTCTTCAGCAACTACTACTTAAGAATAATAGATGGAAGTGGACCGAAGAATGTGAACGAGCTTTCCTTGCCACCAAGGACATGTTGAAAAACTCTGTTAAACTAGTTTATCCGGATTTTTCTCTTCCATTCTTCATAGAGTGTGATGCCAGCTCTGTAGGAATAGGCGCAGTGCTGTATCAAGCGAGACCTGAAGATCCCGATTACAGACTTTTCATCTCGTTTCTAAGTAGAAAACTACGACCTCACGAAAAGTCTTATACCATAACTGAACTCGAAGCTTTGGCTGTTGTTTTTTCTCTCCAGTATTGGAAGAAAATCATCTACGGCTATCCCATTACAATTTACACAGACCATAAAGCTCTGACATTCATACTGTCATCTGACATGACGAATGAGAGAGTTTCCCGATGGGCTCTTTTTATTCAACAGTTTGACCTCACAGTAATACATAGGCCTGGCCAGAAGAATGCATTAGCAGATGCCCTCAGCCGCAACCCTGCTGAAGTTATTGAAGTTCACGAGGTTAACATCATGACTGATGATGACGAAGAATGTCTTCGCAAACTTCGTTACCTTGCCCAGATGCAACGAAGAGACGCCAATTGTAGGGAATTAATTCGATTTTTATCAGGTTCGATTCCCGCCGATGATGATGAATTCCCACGTCTCCAACGACTTTCTTCAAACTTCTGTTTACGGGATGGGATTCTTATGAAATACATTGACTTAGCCAAGACGCAATGCAGAATTTATGCACCTGTTAAAATCAGGAAGGCTATCATATGGCATTGTCACTCAATTTCAGGTCATGCTGGTACGGATAAAGTTCTCAACCTTATTAAGGAAAGGTTTACATGGGAATATCTTAGGCGAGACATTAGGAGAATTTTACGGTCCTGTGATTTATGCCAGCGGATCAAGTCGAATAATTATCTCCTCAAGGAATTTCCCAAACCGCTGATCCCGGAAAAGCCCGGAGAAATCATGGCAATCGATCTGTACGGCCCTTTGCCAAAGGCGACCAGGGGGAACAGACATGTCATTGTAGTTGTGGATGTCTTTTCCAAATATACTATGCTATTGCCTATCCAGAAAGCTAACGCCGGTAACATCTTAAGGAGGCTGAAAAAGAACATCATCCCTGAGATGGGAAAGCCTGAATACCTACTGACGGATCACGGAACGCAGTTCACTTCCGTAGAATTCCAACAGGCTTTGGAAGAACTCAACATTCGACATATCATGAATTCTATTAGGCATCCGGAAGCTAACCCTGCTGAAAGAATAATGAGAGAACTCGCCAAATTCTGTCGAATTTATTGTAGTGAACATCACTGGAAGTGGATCGAGGTCTTGCCAGTAATGCAAAAAATTATGAACTCTATTGTGCATGAATCTACTAATGACATTCCTCTCAGCCTGCATCATGGGTCAAAACCGGAGCGACCTTGGGACAGAATTTTACCAGCTCTACCAAATGCTATTGTGCCGCAGCAAGTTAAGATCAATGACGCGCTGACCAGGTTAAGACATGCAGCCGCCATCAGAGAACGACGCCAGCGTAATAGGAAGTTCAGAAGACCATTGAATCCTGGAGACCTTATTTTAATACGGAGACCAGCTACTTCCAACCCTGAGAGAAGGATTTACGCTAAGTTCTGTCCACTATTCGTAGGTCCTTACCGTGTCCGCACTGTATTGAGAAACGGGGCTTATGAAATTGTAAGATTGGATGGCAATTTCGAGGGTATTTATAACTCAGCCAATTTAAAACAATATGTACCACAGGAAGAGTAAAGCCTGGAAAAGAAAATCCTGCGTATTTTCTTTTCGTCCAACCAAGGGGAAGATGTACCAGGAAAGCCTAGGTTCTGGTCCATATCAATTGAAAGAAACGTTATTCCAACATAAAAGATCCGACCGACGTACGAACATCTATGTAAAGAATGTTCCAGTATGTGCCAGACCCTACGAGTGCACTAGGCGGAGTCAAGTGACGTCACCTGTCGCTCGAAGCTCACCTCCCCTAGAGATATTTCTCGAAAGAATTTTTCTTTTACCAGCTTTTTAACGCCTTAACCAATTTCAACGGGACAAACGCTGAATTACAGCGGACGACATAAAAGTTAATCCCTGTGAATTTCAAATTAATTCATCCCATGGTTGTTGAGTTATAATAATTTAAAGTCTCAACGAAATTACGTAATCACGGTCACATGGCCGAGAGATGCTACCCCTCCCAGCGCTGGTATCTATATATGTCAAGGCCGGCCAGTCAGCAAGCCAGTACAAGGACGAGTAGACAGCTGTGAGTAGAGGAGAGACCGGCCCGCGTACAGTATGTTCGCGCAGTCACGGTGAAAATACTTTCCGTCGTATGTCCGGAACGCGAAGTTATATCGCCGACAGAATTATAAAAGACGTCGCACTATATTTAGTATATCGCGTCGCGACCACAGCCTAATCCTAAAGACATTTAAGAATGTAATACGAGTGAACTTATTGAAGTGTTAATATCAAATATTTAACGTTCACAGAACATGTCTTTACGTGTGGACTTAGGTAACTTCAAATAACATTGAACTTCTACAGAAACTAATGTGTAGAATCATCAGAATTTATTTCTTTTCGAGTATTGAACTGTATTCCTTTATTCATGCCACGTCAGTATACGACTTACAGTAATTTGAGTGAAAATTAAGAACTTTTCTGAGGTAATATAACGTTATAATAACAAGATAAGCAGAAAATAATCCTTAGTGACTTTATGACTGTGTTCAAAGACTGTGATTATCGACTTGCCTTTTCAAGTGTGAACTGTGTAATTATGAACGTTTCAGTAACGACTGTAAATAATATTTTATGCAGGAAGGACTGTGATTCTTTATGTAACGTCTTGAAATTCAACTACGCCATAAATAGTGTTCAACAGTAAATGACAGTGTCAGTGATAACTACTCGCACTAAGTGAATTTTTCGTGTGCGAAAAATCACCCGAACAAGCTGCAATTCTACATGATCCAGTTCCAGCCGTCATCACCTCATCGGGAACGTCAACATCGCCGATCCTGATTCTCCACGGAACATTCCAGATGTCCATCATTCGACATTTTGTAGCAACATTTCTTGCCATAAGTGAGTAGTAACAAACTGACTAAAAATTTTCTTTTATTAATTTGTGAACAGTGGAAACTTCAGTGCCGCGTGTGAACACATATTTCAGAGTTCTCATAATTTCTCAGAAGTGATTAATTTAATTTCAAATTTCAGTTTCATTTCTCGTAGAAAGACTGTAGGCTTTTCAAGTGTGATATATATCAAGGTTGACGAACTGAGAACTGAAAACCATTAACCGAAACTTAATTTCTCATATCAATTTACAATTATAAATGTGTGCTTAGGTTTAAAAAGACTTTAGGTGGAAATTCAATACCTCATATTCTCACATATGAAAGACTTTGAAATCAGTGATATTTATGCCATTTTTATGAACAGAAGTCAAGAAGATTATTTTCAAACTTTTAATTTCAATGCTAGATTTGAGTCAATAATCATACCGCAGAGTGAAGAATTAATAAATTGTTTTAAAAAAAAATTTCTACCATCTATTATTCGCTCTGCGAGTCTATCCTTCTCTGTATCGGCTCCAAAACCAAGTTCCACTCCCTGAGGTCCTACTCATGCCCTTTTCCCAAAAACTTTTCCTGGTACAGAGAGGATAGTATAATAATAGATGGCGCCGCAACTTCAAGGGCTCGATTTGGAGCCGTGCTATAATAATAAATGATGCACTTGTAATAATCGCAACATTCAGGGTTCGATCTAAGTCATTATATTTTTGAGCACAGGATTCGACTGCAAAGAACCTGTTGTATTTGACTTATTCGAATATTCCGGAAACATGGATAACTTACTTGCAGCAATCGAAGCTCTCAGGCTTTGCATTAACGATCAGAATGCTAAGATTGATAGGTCTAATAACCAGATAACACAAATGCAGGCTCAAATGAACACGCAAATAGATCGAATTAACACTCAAATGGTAGAGTCTAATAACCAGTTGCAGGCTCAACTTCAACAACAAATGCAGGCACAAAATACTCAACTTCAAGCGCAATTAACTGAGTCAAATAGTAAGGTTGAAGACTTAACTTCTAAAATTGACAGGACCTTGGACACTAAGTTTGCTGAAGCGGATAAAGTTATTAATAAAAGGCTCACTGAATCTAGTGCCCTTATCGAGCAACCATTCCGTGAAGCTGGAACTCGCCTCGAAAAGAAACTTACTGATTCTAGTGCGCAAGTCGAAGCCACATTGACAAATATGCGGGATCATTTTGTTGAAAACTTAGAGTCTATCAAGGAAGAAATAAAGACAGAGGTCGTCAAGTCTTTAGATAAAGATCTTAGAAATGTTCTTCCTTCCGTTCAAGCATTTTCCACTGAACTCAAAGATTTACGGACTGAATTTCAAGAATCCCATGGTAACATCTCACAAACTCAAGTAAAGCTAGCTCAGGTACAGGAAACCTTGCGAGATGCATTAAAGAACGATGTGGGTAAATTACGGAGCGAGATAGGATTAATTAAGAGCACGCAAGGAGAACTCGACAAGCGTATTACAGGACAGCTGGATAGCACGCATACCCAGATAGCTGCTTTCTGTAAAGACGTTCAAGTCATTAAAACTGACTTGAGAAATGAAATAACAAATTTAGACACCTCAATTAATTCTAAAATTAAAAATTTGTCTGAAGAAATGAATCAAATTAAACTCAAAGAACATACGACTGACGTCACAATTCCTGGTTCGTCGAGGGAAATACACAGCACAACAACCCTTATTAAGATGTCAGATGACAAACCAGTCAAATTTTCAGGACGTGACGAGTATACTGCTCGGGAATTTTTGTTAAATGTCGATGATTACCTGGAAGAGAATAGGGTAGATGACGATCGGAAACTTAGAGTAGTATCCAAACTTCTAGAAGGACGAGCCTTATCATGGTTCATAGCTTTTAAGAGCAACTTTAAAAACTATGACGACTTTAAAAAGGCACTTCTTAAACGCTTTTGGGATTCAGAAAGACAGCACCTTGTCAAGATGCAACTCTACTCTAGTAAATACAACACTTCAGTCAATACTTCCCGATATTCCGATTACTGCTTAATGCAATTAAAGAAGCTCCAGTTTTTAGATCCACCTTTGCCAGATATCGAAATAATTCAGATCCTGACACTTCAATATCCGCCTCATGTTCAAGAGATACTTGTCGCTTCCAACATTAAAACATTGGAGCATTCTGACGCTACTTTGCGTAGGTTAGATACGGCTAATACCCAATCTAGTCCGAAAACTAACAGGAGTCGAGAAATAAATACGAACTCTGCGGAAATAAAACCGCCGGAGAGAGAGGAACCCAGGACACGTGAAGAAGGCAGATTAAGCCCTTCCAACCCAACCAGATTCCGGAATTTTAGACGTCAGAGCTATCAGGATAGACACCCTTACCAACCTAGGGATTTATGGAGACAGCGCGAAAGCACTCCTGAAGGAAATCGTGAGGCCAGACGACGGGAACTCGAAAGTAGATGGAAAGATACACGGGAATACATCAGGGAGAGAAATCGTAATCCTGATGAGCTTGGAGCTACATCCCTGGAATACCAACGTCAATTCGGACCAAGAGAACAAAGATCACCTGATCCTGAATCAACAGGCGCTATAAAAAAAAACGCCGATCTCGCAATAGGGAGGTAACTACAGAACACGATGAGGACGAGATTTCAAATTATTGTACCGCTGTTACCAATTACTGGCATATTGACGATTCCGAATTACTATTCGAAGACGCACAAACACTAAGGCCAATTATTACACGTTCATTACCTGTCATAACAGTACGCACAGGCAACCTACAGGTGATTACGCTCATCGATTCTGGAGCGCAAGCTTCTTTAATTTCTGATAGGCTTGTAGACTCGCTTAAAAATCAGAACAATGTTTTGTTATTGCCTGCAGCTCAGATTAAAGTAAGATGGATAGTTCCTGATAAAATTGTTAAGTGTAAATCCCAGGCATTTTTAGAGTTTGAAATTAACAGTCAGACATTTGAACACATATTTTTGGTAGTATCACGTCTGAACTTCAACTTAATACTTGGATCAGATTTTATGATCAAATACAAAGGAACCATTGACTATGATGCCAACCTCGTAAGATTCAAGAATAATTCCGTAGGACTACAGCTGGTAGGACGAAGTGACCTGGAAGTTCAAGAGAAGAGAGCCCGTTTCGAAGAAGCCGGTGGTGACATTATTAAGCCCGCTGTAAGCGAGGTTGCGCCAGCCGTAGCAGAAAGTAGAAAGGGTGACCAAAGTGAGGACGATGCAGAGTCCCTATTCAATGAGAACTCCATTATAGGTCCGGATTATATAATGTCAATAGCCAGTGTGGTTGAAGACCCGGAAATTAAATTAAAATTGGAGGAGGCTAAAAATGACGTTCTACAAAAATTTGCATGTGTATTCGATGACAAGCCTGGAGAGATAGCTGGCTACGAATATCATCTTGATGTAAATGACTTGTCTCCTTATCAGAAGAAACCATATCCCGTACCCGAGAAATATCGAGAAGAAGTTCGTAACTTAATTCATAAAATGACAGATGATGGGATAATTTCGCCTTGCGTAACTAACTTGAACCCATTGGCCATAGTGCGTAAGCCTAACGGCAGTATCAGAATTTGCCTCGACGCGAGGGTCCTAAATGACCGACTGACCTTAGAATATGACCGTCCTCCATTACTTAAGGATATTATCAGAAGATTCCACGGCATGAATTTCTTTAGTTGCCTTGACGGAACTTCTTCATACTATCACATAAAATTGGATGCTGAAAGTAGGCTATTCACAGGCTTTTTATTTGAAAATAGGACCTATGTTTTCAACAAAATGCCCTTTGGTATTAAGAACTCGGGAGCTGTTTTGATCAGAGCCTTGGAAAAACACTTCTCAGATGATGTAAAGGACATAACTACGATTTATGTTGACGACATTTTGATTGCCTCGAGAACTTTCGAAGAGCACGTGAGAGATGTCAATCTGGTCCTGCAGGAATTTCAAGATAAATGCCCAGAAAAGTCAACTTTTTCAAACATCAGTATTATTCTTAGGACATGTAATTAGTGGTGATGGAATTCAACCCAACCCTGCCAAGATTAAGAGTATCATTGACTTTCCTAGACCTCAGCGCATTAGAAACGTGAGACAGTTCCTAGGACTTTGTCAATTCTTTTCTCAACACTGTCCAGATTACACTAAGACGGTAGCTCCTCTTCAGCAACTACTACTTAAGAATAATAGATGGAAGTGGACCGAAGAATGTGAACGAGCTTTCCTTGCCACCAAGGACATGTTGAAAAACTCTGTTAAACTAGTTTATCCGGATTTTTCTCTTCCATTCTTCATAGAGTGTGATGCCAGCTCTGTAGGAATAGGCGCAGTGCTGTATCAAGCGAGACCTGAAGATCCCGATTACAGACTTTTCATCTCGTTTCTAAGTAGAAAACTACGACCTCACGAAAAGTCTTATACCATAACTGAACTCGAAGCTTTGGCTGTTGTTTTTTCTCTCCAGTATTGGAAGAAAATCATCTACGGCTATCCCATTACAATTTACACAGACCATAAAGCTCTGACATTCATACTGTCATCTGACATGACGAATGAGAGAGTTTCCCGATGGGCTCTTTTTATTCAACAGTTTGACCTCACAGTAATACATAGGCCTGGCCAGAAGAATGCATTAGCAGATGCCCTCAGCCGCAACCCTGCTGAAGTTATTGAAGTTCACGAGGTTAACATCATGACTGATGATGACGAAGAATGTCTTCGCAAACTTCGTTACCTTGCCCAGATGCAACGAAGAGACGCCAATTGTAGGGAATTAATTCGATTTTTATCAGGTTCGATTCCCGCCGATGATGATGAATTCCCACGTCTCCAACGACTTTCTTCAAACTTCTGTTTACGGGATGGGATTCTTATGAAATACATTGACTTAGCCAAGACGCAATGCAGAATTTATGCACCTGTTAAAATCAGGAAGGCTATCATATGGCATTGTCACTCAATTTCAGGTCATGCTGGTACGGATAAAGTTCTCAACCTTATTAAGGAAAGGTTTACATGGGAATATCTTAGGCGAGACATTAGGAGAATTTTACGGTCCTGTGATTTATGCCAGCGGATCAAGTCGAATAATTATCTCCTCAAGGAATTTCCCAAACCGCTGATCCCGGAAAAGCCCGGAGAAATCATGGCAATCGATCTGTACGGCCCTTTGCCAAAGGCGACCAGGGGGAACAGACATGTCATTGTAGTTGTGGATGTCTTTTCCAAATATACTATGCTATTGCCTATCCAGAAAGCTAACGCCGGTAACATCTTAAGGAGGCTGAAAAAGAACATCATCCCTGAGATGGGAAAGCCTGAATACCTACTGACGGATCACGGAACGCAGTTCACTTCCGTAGAATTCCAACAGGCTTTGGAAGAACTCAACATTCGACATATCATGAATTCTATTAGGCATCCGGAAGCTAACCCTGCTGAAAGAATAATGAGAGAACTCGCCAAATTCTGTCGAATTTATTGTAGTGAACATCACTGGAAGTGGATCGAGGTCTTGCCAGTAATGCAAAAAATTATGAACTCTATTGTGCATGAATCTACTAATGACATTCCTCTCAGCCTGCATCATGGGTCAAAACCGGAGCGACCTTGGGACAGAATTTTACCAGCTCTACCAAATGCTATTGTGCCGCAGCAAGTTAAGATCAATGACGCGCTGACCAGGTTAAGACATGCAGCCGCCATCAGAGAACGACGCCAGCGTAATAGGAAGTTCAGAAGACCATTGAATCCTGGAGACCTTATTTTAATACGGAGACCAGCTACTTCCAACCCTGAGAGAAGGATTTACGCTAAGTTCTGTCCACTATTCGTAGGTCCTTACCGTGTCCGCACTGTATTGAGAAACGGGGCTTATGAAATTGTAAGATTGGATGGCAATTTCGAGGGTATTTATAACTCAGCCAATTTAAAACAATATGTACCACAGGAAGAGTAAAGCCTGGAAAAGAAAATCCTGCGTATTTTCTTTTCGTCCAACCAAGGGGAAGATGTACCAGGAAAGCCTAGGTTCTGGTCCATATCAATTGAAAGAAACGTTATTCCAACATAAAAGATCCGACCGACGTACGAACATCTATGTAAAGAATGTTCCAGTATGTGCCAGACCCTACGAGTGCACTAGGCGGAGTCAAGTGACGTCACCTGTCGCTCGAAGCTCACCTCCCCTAGAGATATTTCTCGAAAGAATTTTTCTTTTACCAGCTTTTTAACGCCTTAACCAATTTCAACGGGACAAACGCTGAATTACAGCGGACGACATAAAAGTTAATCCCTGTGAATTTCAAATTAATTCATCCCATGGTTGTTGAGTTATAATAATTTAAAGTCTCAACGAAATTACGTAATCACGGTCACATGGCCGAGAGATGCTACCCCTCCCAGCGCTGGTATCTATATATGTCAAGGCCGGCCAGTCAGCAAGCCAGTACAAGGACGAGTAGACAGCTGTGAGTAGAGGAGAGACCGGCCCGCGTACAGTATGTTCGCGCAGTCACGGTGAAAATACTTTCCGTCGTATGTCCGGAACGCGAAGTTATATCGCCGACAGAATTATAAAAGACGTCGCACTATATTTAGTATATCGCGTCGCGACCACAGCCTAATCCTAAAGACATTTAAGAATGTAATACGAGTGAACTTATTGAAGTGTTAATATCAAATATTTAACGTTCACAGAACATGTCTTTACGTGTGGACTTAGGTAACTTCAAATAACATTGAACTTCTACAGAAACTAATGTGTAGAATCATCAGAATTTATTTCTTTTCGAGTATTGAACTGTATTCCTTTATTCATGCCACGTCAGTATACGACTTACAGTAATTTGAGTGAAAATTAAGAACTTTTCTGAGGTAATATAACGTTATAATAACAAGATAAGCAGAAAATAATCCTTAGTGACTTAATGACTGTGTTCAAAGACTGTGATTATCGACTTGCCTTTTCAAGTGTGAACTGTGTAATTATGAACGTTTCAGTAACGACTGTAAATAATATTTTATGCAGGAAGGACTGTGATTCTTTATGTAACGTCTTGAAATTCAACTACGCCATAAATAGTGTTCAACAGTAAATGACAGTGTCAGTGATAACTACTCGCACTAAGTGAATTTTTCGTGTGCGAAAAATCACCCGAACAAGCTGCAATTCTACATGATCCAGTTCCAGCCGTCATCACCTCATCGGGAACGTCAACATCGCCGATCCTGATTCTCCACGGAACATTCCAGATGTCCATCATTCGACATTTTGTAGCAACATTTCTTGCCATAAGTGAGTAGTAACAAACTGACTAAAAATTTTCTTTTATTAATTTGTGAACAGTGGAAACTTCAGTGCCGCGTGTGAACACATATTTCAGAGTTCTCATAATTTCTCAGAAGTGATTAATTTAATTTCAAATTTCAGTTTCATTTCTCGTAGAAAGACTGTAGGCTTTTCAAGTGTGATATATATCAAGGTTGACGAACTGAGAACTGAAAACCATTAACCGAAACTTAATTTCTCATATCAATTTACAATTATAAATGTGTGCTTAGGTTTAAAAAGACTTTAGGTGGAAATTCAATACCTCATATTCTCACATATGAAAGACTTTGAAATCAGTGATATTTATGCCATTTTTATGAACAGAAGTCAAGAAGATTATTTTCAAACTTTTAATTTCAATGCTAGATTTGAGTCAATAATCATACCGCAGGGTGAAGAATTAATAAATTGTTAAAAAAAAATTTCTACCATCTATTATTCGCTCTGCGAGTCTATCCTTCTCTGTATCGGCTCCAAAACCAAGTTCCACTCCCGGAGGTCCTACTCATGCCCTTTACCCAAAAACTTTTCCTGGTACAGAGAGGATAGTATAATAATTGATGGCGCCGCAACTTCAAGGGCTCGATTTGGAGCCGTGCTATAATAATAAATGATGCACTTGTAATAATCGCAACATTCAGGGTTCGATCTCAGTCATTATATTTTTGAGCACAGGATTCGACTGCAAAGAACCTGTTGTATTTGACTTATTCGAATATTCCGGAAACATGGATAACTTACTTGCAGCAATCGAAGCTCTCAGGCTTAGCATTAACGATCAGAATGCTAAGATTGATAGGTCTAATAACCAGATAACACAAATGCAGGCTCAAATGAACACGCAAATAGATCGAATTAACACTCAAATGGTAGAGTCTAATAACCAGTTGCAGGCTCAACTTCAACAACAAATGCAGGCACAAAATACTCAACTTCAAGCGCAATTAACTGAGTCAAATAGTAAGGTTGAAGACTTAACTTCTAAAATTGACAGGACCTTGGACACTAAGTTTGCTGAAGCGGATAAAGTTATTAATAAAAGGCTCACTGAATCTAGTGCCCTTATCGAGCAACCATTCCGTGAAGCTGGAACTCGCCTCGAAAAGAAACTTACTGATTCTAGTGCGCAAGTCGAAGCCACATTGAAAAATATGCGGGATCAGTTTGTTGAAAACTTAGAGTCTATCAAGGAAGAAATAAAGACAGAGGTCGTCAAATCTTTAGATAAAGATCTTAGAAATGTTCTTCCTTCCGTTCAAGCATTTTCCACTGAACTCAAAGATTTACGGACTGAATTTCAAGAATCCCATGGTAACATCTCACAAACTCAAGTAAAGCTAGCTCAGGTACAGGAAACCTTGCGAGATGCATTAAAGAACGATGTGGGTAAATTACGGAGCGAGATAGGATTAATTAAGAGCACGCAAGGAGAACTCGACAAGCGTATGACAGGACAGCTGGATAGCACGCATACCCAGATAGCTGCTTTCTGTAAAGACGTTCAAGTCATTAAAACTGACTTGAGAAATGAAATAACAAATTTAGACACCTCAATTAATTCTAAAATTAAAAATTTGTCTGAAGAAATGAATCAAATTAAACTCAAAGAACATACGACTGACGTCACAATTCCTGGTTCGTCGAGGGAAGTACACAGCACAACAACCCTTATTAAGATGCCAGATGACAAACCAGTCAAATTTTCAGGACGTGACGAGTATACTGCTCGAGAATTTTTTTTAAATGTCGATGATTACCTGGAAGAGAATAGGGTAGATGACGATCGGAAACTTAGAGTAGTATCCAAACTTCTAGAAGGACGAGCCTTATCATGGTTCATAGCTTTTAAGAGCAACTTTAAAAACTATGACGACTTTAAAACGGCACTTCTTAAACGCTTTTGGGATTCAGAAAGACAGCACCTTGTCAAGATGCAACTCTACTCTAGTAAATACAACACTTCAGTCAATACTTCCCGATATTCCGATTACTGCTTAATGCAATTAAATAAGCTCCAGTTTTTAGATCCACCTTTGCCAGATATCGAAATAATTCAGATCCTGACACTTCAATATCCGCCTCATGTTCAAGAGATACTTGTCGCTTCCAACATTAAAACATTGGAGCATTTTGACGCTACTTTGCGTAGGTTAGATACGGCTAATACCCAATCTAGTCCGAAAACTAACAGGAGTCGAGAAATAAATACGAACTCTGCGGAAATAAAACCGCCGGAGAGAGAGGAACCCAGGACACGTGAAGAAGGCAGATTAAGCCCTTCCAACCCAACCAGATTCCGGAATTTTAGACGTCAGAGGAATCAGGATAGACACCCTTACCAACCTAGGAATTTATGGAGACAGCGCGAAAGCACTCCTGAAGGAAATCGTGAGGCCAGACGACGGGAACTCGAAAGTAGATGGAAAGATACACGGGAATACATCAGGGAGAGAAATCGTAATCCTGATGAGCTTGGAGCTACATCCCTGGAATACCAACGTCAATTCGGACCAAGAGAACAAAGATCACCTGATCCTGAATCAACAGGCGCTATAAAAAAACGCCGATCTCGTAATAGGGAGATTAACTACAGAACACGATGAGGACGAGATTTCAAATTATTGTACTGCTGTTACCAATTACTGGCATATTGACGATTCCGAATTACTATTCGAAGACGCACAAACACTAAGGCCAATTATTACACGTTCATTACCTGTCATAACAGTACGCACAGGCAACCTACAGGTGATTACGCTCATCGATTCTGGAGCGCAAGCTTCTTTAATTTCTGATAGGCTTGTAGACTCGCTTAAAAATCAGAACAATGTTTTGTTATTGCCTGCAGCTCAGATTAAAGTAAGATGGATAGTTCCTGATAAAATTGTTAAGTGTAAATCCCAGGCATTTTTAGAGTTTGAAATTAACAGTCAGACATTTGAACACATATTTTTGGTAGTATCACGTCTGAACTTCAACTTAATACTTGGATCAGATTTTATGATCAAATACAAAGGAACCATTGACTATGATGCCAACCTCGTAAGATTCAAGAATAATTCCGTAGGACTACAGCTGGTAGGACGAAGTGACCTGGAAGTTCAAGAGAAGAGAGCCCGTTTCGAAGAAGCCGGTGGTGACATTATTAAGCCCGCTGTAAGCGAGGTTGCGCCAGCCGTAGCAGAAAGTAGAAAGGGTGACCAAAGTGAGGACGATGCAGAGTCCCTATTCAATGAGAACTCCATTATAGGTCCGGATTATATAATGTCAATAGCCAGTGTGGTTGAAGACCCGGAAATTAAATTAAAATTGGAGGAGGCTAAAAATGACGTTCTACAAAAATTTGCATGTGTATTCGATGACAAGCCTGGAGAGATAGCTGGCTACGAATATCATCTTGATGTAAATGACTTGTCTCCTTATCAGAAGAAACCATATCCCGTACCCGAGAAATATCGAGAAGAAGTTCGTAACTTAATTCATAAAATGACAGATGATGGGATAATTTCGCCTTGCGTAACTAAGTACTTGAACCCATTGGCCATAGTGCGTAAGCCTAACGGCAGTATCAGAATTTGCCTCGACGCGAGGGTCCTAAATGACCGACTGACCTTAGAATATGACCGTCCTCCATTACTTAAGGATATTATCAGAAGATTCCACGGCATGAATTTCTTTAGTTGCCTTGACGGAACTTCTTCATACTATCACATAAAATTGGATGCTGAAAGTAGGCTATTCACAGGCTTTTTATTTGAAAATAGGACCTATGTTTTCAACAAAATGCCCTTTGGTATTAAGAACTCGGGAGCTGTTTTGATCAGAGCCTTGGAAAAACACTTCTCAGATGATGTAAAGGACATAACTACGATTTATGTTGACGACATTTTGATTGCCTCGAGAACTTTCGAAGAGCACGTGAGAGATGTCAATCTGGTCCTGCAGGAATTTCAAGATAAATGCCCAGAAAAGTCAACTTTTTCAAACATCAGTATTATTCTTAGGACATGTAATTAGTGGTGATGGAATTCAACCCAACCCTGCCAAGATTAAGAGTATCATTGACTTTCCTAGACCTCAGCGCATTAGAAACGTGAGACAGTTCCTAGGACTTTGTCAATTCTTTTCTCAACACTGTCCAGATTACACTAAGACGGTAGCTCCTCTTCAGCAACTACTACTTAAGAATAATAGATGGAAGTGGACCGAAGAATGTGAACGAGCTTTCCTTGCCACCAAGGACATGTTGAAAAACTCTGTTAAACTAGTTTATCCGGATTTTTCTCTTCCATTCTTCATAGAGTGTGATGCCAGCTCTGTAGGAATAGGCGCAGTGCTGTATCAAGCGAGACCTGAAGATCCCGATTACAGACTTTTCATCTCGTTTCTAAGTAGAAAACTACGACCTCACGAAAAGTCTTATACCATAACTGAACTCGAAGCTTTGGCTGTTGTTTTTTCTCTCCAGTATTGGAAGAAAATCATCTACGGCTATCCCATTACAATTTACACAGACCATAAAGCTCTGACATTCATACTGTCATCTGACATGACGAATGAGAGAGTTTCCCGATGGGCTCTTTTTATTCAACAGTTTGACCTCACAGTAATACATAGGCCTGGCCAGAAGAATGCATTAGCAGATGCCCTCAGCCGCAACCCTGCTGAAGTTATTGAAGTTCACGAGGTTAACATCATGACTGATGATGACGAAGAATGTCTTCGCAAACTTCGTTACCTTGCCCAGATGCAACGAAGAGACGCCAATTGTAGGGAATTAATTCGATTTTTATCAGGTTCGATTCCCGCCGATGATGATGAATTCCCACGTCTCCAACGACTTTCTTCAAACTTCTGTTTACGGGATGGGATTCTTATGAAATACATTGACTTAGCCAAGACGCAATGCAGAATTTATGCACCTGTTAAAATCAGGAAGGCTATCATATGGCATTGTCACTCAATTTCAGGTCATGCTGGTACGGATAAAGTTCTCAACCTTATTAAGGAAAGGTTTACATGGGAATATCTTAGGCGAGACATTAGGAGAATTTTACGGTCCTGTGATTTATGCCAGCGGATCAAGTCGAATAATTATCTCCTCAAGGAATTTCCCAAACCGCTGATCCCGGAAAAGCCCGGAGAAATCATGGCAATCGATCTGTACGGCCCTTTGCCAAAGGCGACCAGGGGGAACAGACATGTCATTGTAGTTGTGGATGTCTTTTCCAAATATACTATGCTATTGCCTATCCAGAAAGCTAACGCCGGTAACATCTTAAGGAGGCTGAAAAAGAACATCATCCCTGAGATGGGAAAGCCTGAATACCTACTGACGGATCACGGAACGCAGTTCACTTCCGTAGAATTCCAACAGGCTTTGGAAGAACTCAACATTCGACATATCATGAATTCTATTAGGCATCCGGAAGCTAACCCTGCTGAAAGAATAATGAGAGAACTCGCCAAATTCTGTCGAATTTATTGTAGTGAACATCACTGGAAGTGGATCGAGGTCTTGCCAGTAATGCAAAAAATTATGAACTCTATTGTGCATGAATCTACTAATGACATTCCTCTCAGCCTGCATCATGGGTCAAAACCGGAGCGACCTTGGGACAGAATTTTACCAGCTCTACCAAATGCTATTGTGCCGCAGCAAGTTAAGATCAATGACGCGCTGACCAGGTTAAGACATGAAGCCGCCATCAGAGAACGACGCCAGCGTAATAGGAAGTTCAGAAGACCATTGAATCCTGGAGACCTTATTTTAATACGGAGACCAGCTACTTCCAACCCTGAGAGAAGGATTTACGCTAAGTTCTGTCCACTATTCGTAGGTCCTTACCGTGTCCGCACTGTATTGAGAAACGGGGCTTATGAAATTGTAAGATTGGATGGCAATTTCGAGGGTATTTATAACTCAGCCAATTTAAAACAATATGTACCACAGGAAGAGTAAAGCCTGGAAAAGAAAATCCTGCGTATTTTCTTTTCGTCCAACCAAGGGGAAGATGTACCAGGAAAGCCTAGGTTCTGGTCCATATCAATTGAAAGAAACGTTATTCCAACATAAAAGATCCGACCGACGTACGAACATCTATGTAAAGAATGTTCCAGTATGTGCCAGACCCTACGAGTGCACTAGGCGGAGTCAAGTGACGTCACCTGTCGCTCGAAGCTCACCTCCCCTAGAGATATTTCTCGAAAGAATTTTTCTTTTACCAGCTTTTTAACGCCTTAACCAATTTCAACGGGACAAACGCTGAATTACAGCGGACGACATAAAAGTTAATCCCTGTGAATTTCAAATTAATTCATCCCATGGTTGTTGAGTTATAATAATTTAAAGTCTCAACGAAATTACGTAATCACGGTCACATGGCCGAGAGATGCTACCCCTCCCAGCGCTGGTATCTATATATGTCAAGGCCGGCCAGTCAGCAAGCCAGTACAAGGACGAGTAGACAGCTGTGAGTAGAGGAGAGACCGGCCCGCGTACAGTATGTTCGCGCAGTCACGGTGAAAATACTTTCCGTCGTATGTCCGGAACGCGAAGTTATATCGCCGACAGAATTATAAAAGACGTCGCACTATATTTAGTATATCGCGTCGCGACCACAGCCTAATCCTAAAGACATTTAAGAATGTAATACGAGTGAACTTATTGAAGTGTTAATATCAAATATTTAACGTTCACAGAACATGTCTTTACGTGTGGACTTAGGTAACTTCAAATAACATTGAACTTCTACAGAAACTAATGTGTAGAATCATCAGAATTTATTTCTTTTCGAGTATTGAACTGTATTCCTTTATTCATGCCACGTCAGTATACGACTTACAGTAATTTGAGTGAAAATTAAGAACTTTTCTGAGGTAATATAACGTTATAATAACAAGATAAGCAGAAAATAATCCTTAGTGACTTAATGACTGTGTTCAAAGACTGTGATTATCGACTTGCCTTTTCAAGTGTGAACTGTGTAATTATGAACGTTTCAGTAACGACTGTAAATAATATTTTATGCAGGAAGGACTGTGATTCTTTATGTAACGTCTTGAAATTCAACTACGCCATAAATAGTGTTCAACAGTAAATGACAGTGTCAGTGATAACTACTCGCACTAAGTGAATTTTTCGTGTGCGAAAAATCACCCGAACAAGCTGCAATTCTACATGATCCAGTTCCAGCCGTCATCACCTCATCGGGAACGTCAACATCGCCGATCCTGATTCTCCACGGAACATTCCAGATGTCCATCATTCGACATTTTGTAGCAACATTTCTTGCCATAAGTGAGTAGTAACAAACTGACTAAAAATTTTCTTTTATTAATTTGTGAACAGTGGAAACTTCAGTGCCGCGTGTGAACACATATTTCAGAGTTCTCATAATTTCTCAGAAGTGATTAATTTAATTTCAAATTTCAGTTTCATTTCTCGTAGAAAGACTGTAGGCTTTTCAAGTGTGATATATATCAAGGTTGACGAACTGAGAACTGAAAACCATTAACCGAAACTTAATTTCTCATATCAATTTACAATTATAAATGTGTGCTTAGGTTTAAAAAGACTTTAGGTGGAAATTCAATACCTCATATTCTCACATATGAAAGACTTTGAAATCAGTGATATTTATGCCATTTTTATGAACAGAAGTCAAGAAGATTATTTTCAAACTTTTAATTTCAATGCTAGATTTGAGTCAATAATCATACCGCAGGGTGAAGAATTAATAAATTGTTTTAAAAAAATTTTCTACCATCTATTATTCGCTCTGCGAGTCTATCCTTCTCTGTATCGGCTCCAAAACCAAGTTCCACTCCCTGAGGTCCTACTCATGCCCTTTTCCCAAAAACTTTTCCTGGTACAGAGAGGATAGTATAATAATAGATGGCGCCGCAACTTCAAGGGCTCGATTTGGAGCCGTGCTATAATAATAAATGATGCACTTGTAATAATCGCAACATTCAGGGTTCGATCTAAGTCATTATATTTTTGAGCACAGGATTCGACTGCAAAGAACCTGTTGTATTTGACTTATTCGAATATTCCGGAAACATGGATAACTTACTTGCAGCAATCGAAGCTCTCAGGCTTTGCATTAACGATCAGAATGCTAAGATTGATAGGTCTAATAACCAGATAACACAAATGCAGGCTCAAATGAACACGCAAATAGATCGAATTAACACTCAAATGGTAGAGTCTAATAACCAGTTGCAGGCTCAACTTCAACAACAAATGCAGGCACAAAATACTCAACTTCAAGCGCAATTAACTGAGTCAAATAGTAAGGTTGAAGACTTAACTTCTAAAATTGACAGGACCTTGGACACTAAGTTTGCTGAAGCGGATAAAGTTATTAATAAAAGGCTCACTGAATCTAGTGCCCTTATCGAGCAACCATTCCGTGAAGCTGGAACTCGCCTCGAAAAGAAACTTACTGATTCTAGTGCGCAAGTCGAAGCCACATTGACAAATATGCGGGATCAGTTTGTTGAAAACTTAGAGTCTATCAAGGAAGAAATAAAGACAGAGGTCGTCAAGTCTTTAGATAAAGATCTTAGAAATGTTCTTCCTTCCGTTCAAGCATTTTCCACTGAACACAAAGATTTACGGACTGAATTTCAAGAATCCCATGGTAACATCTCACAAACTCAAGTAAAGCTAGCTCAGGTACAGGAAACCTTGCGAGATGCATTAAAGAACGATGTGGGTAAATTACGGAGCGAGATAGGATTAATTAAGAGCACGCAAGGAGAACTCGACAAGCATATTACAGGACAGCTAGATAGCACGCATACCCAGATAGCTGCTTTCTGTAAAGACGTACAAGTCATTAAAACTGACTTGAGAAATGAAATAACAAATTTAGACACCTCAATTAATTCTAAAATTAAAAATTTGTCTGAAGAAATGAATCAAATTAAACTCAAAGAACATACGACTGACGTCACAATTCCTGGTTCGTCGAGGGAAGTACACAGCACAACAACCCTTATTAAGATGCCAGATGACAAACCAGTCAAATTTTCAGGACGTGACGAGTATACTGCTCGAGAATTTTTGTTAAATGTCGATGATTACCTGGAAGAGAATAGGGTAGATGACGATCGGAAACTTAGAGTAGTATCCAAACTTCTAGAAGGACGAGCCTTATCATGGTTCATAGCTTTTAAGAGCAACTTTAAAAACTATGACGACTTTAAAAAGGCACTTCTTAAACGCTTTTGGGATTCAGAAAGACAGCACCTTGTCAAGATGCAACTCTACTCTAGTAAATACAATACTTCAGTCAATACTTCCCGATATTCCGATTACTGCTTAATGCAATTAAAGAAGCTCCAGTTTTTAGATCCACCTTTGCCAGATATCGAACTTATTCAGATCCTGACACTTCAATATCCGCCTCATGTTCAAGAGATACTTGTCGCTGCCAACATTAAAACATTGGAGCATTTTGACGCTACTTTGCGTAGGTTAGATACGGCTAATACCCAATCTAGTCCGAAAACTAACAGGAGTCGAGAAATAAATACGAACTCTGCGGAAATAAAACCGCCGGAGAGAGAGGAACCCAGGACACGTGAAGAAGGCAGATTAAGCCCTTCCAACCCAACCAGATTCCGGAATTTTAGACGTCAGAGGAATCAGGATAGACACCCTTACCAACCTAGGAATTTATGGAGACAGCGCGAAAGCACTCCTGAAGGAAATCGTGAGGCCAGACGACGGGAACTCGAAAGTAGATGGAAAGATACACGGGAATACATCAGGGAGAGAAATCGTAATCCTGATGAGCTTGGAGCTACATCCCTGGAATACCAACGTCAATTCGGACCAAGAGAACAAAGATCACCTGATCCTGAATCAACAGGCGCTATAAAAAAACGCCGATCTCGCAATAGGGAGATTAACTACAGAACACGATGAGGACGAGATTTCAAATTATTGTACTGCTGTTACCAATTACTGGCATATTGACGATTCCGAATTACTATTCGAAGACGCACAAACACTAAGGCCAATTATTACACGTTCATTACCTGTCATAACAGTACGCACAGGCAACCTACAGGTGATTACGCTCATCGATTCTGGAGCGCAAGCTTCTTTAATTTCTGATAGGCTTGTAGACTCGCTTAAAAATCAGAACAATGTTTTGTTATTGCCTGCAGCTCAGATTAAAGTAAGATGGATAGTTCCTGATAAAATTGTTAAGTGTAAATCCCAGGCATTTTTAGAGTTTGAAATTAACAGTCAGACATTTGAACACATATTTTTGGTAGTATCACGTCTGAACTTCAACTTAATACTTGGATCAGATTTTATGATCAAATACAAAGGAACCATTGACTATGATGCCAACCTCGTAAGATTCAAGAATAATTCCGTAGGACTACAGCTGGTAGGACGAAGTGACCTGGAAGTTCAAGAGAAGAGAGCCCGTTTCGAAGAAGCCGGTGGTGACATTATTAAGCCCGCTGTAAGCGAGGTTGCGCCAGCCGTAGCAGAAAGTAGAAAGGGTGACCAAAGTGAGGACGATGCAGAGTCCCTATTCAATGAGAACTCCATTATAGGTCCGGATTATATAATGTCAATAGCCAGTGTGGTTGAAGACCCGGAAATTAAATTAAAATTGGAGGAGGCTAAAAATGACGTTCTACAAAAATTTGCATGTGTATTCGATGACAAGCCTGGAGAGATAGCTGGCTACGAATATCATCTTGATGTAAATGACTTGTCTCCTTATCAGAAGAAACCATATCCCGTACCCGAGAAATATCGAGAAGAAGTTCGTAACTTAATTCATAAAATGACAGATGATGGGATAATTTCGCCTTGCGTAACTAAGTACTTGAACCCATTGGCCATAGTGCGTAAGCCTAACGGCAGTATCAGAATTTGCCTCGACGCGAGGGTCCTAAATGACCGACTGACCTTAGAATATGACCGTCCTCCATTACTTAAGGATATTATCAGAAGATTCCACGGCATGAATTTCTTTAGTTGCCTTGACGGAACTTCTTCATACTATCACATAAAATTGGATGCTGAAAGTATGCTATTCACAGGCTTTTTATTTGAAAATAGGACCTATGTTTTCAACAAAATGCCCTTTGGTATTAAGAACTCGGGAGCTGTTTTGATCAGAGCCTTGGAAAAACACTTCTCAGATGATGTAAAGGACATAACTACGATTTATGTTGACGACATTTTGATTTCCTCGAGAACTTTCGAAGAGCACGTGAGAGATGTCAATCTGGTCCTGCAGGAATTTCAAGATAAATGCCCAGAAAAGTCAACTTTTTCAAACATCAGTATTATTCTTAGGACATGTAATTAGTGGTGATGGAATTCAACCCAACCCTGCCAAGATTAAGAGTATCATTGACTTTCCTAGACCTCAGCGCATTAGAAACGTGAGACAGTTCCTAGGACTTTGTCAATTCTTTTCTCAACACTGTCCAGATTACACTAAGACGGTAGCTCCTCTTCAGCAACTACTACTTAAGAATAATAGATGGAAGTGGACCGAAGAATGTGAACGAGCTTTCCTTGCCACCAAGGACATGTTGAAAAACTCTGTTAAACTAGTTTATCCGGATTTTTCTCTTCCATTCTTCATAGAGTGTGATGCCAGCTCTGTAGGAATAGGCGCAGTGCTGTATCAAGCGAGACCTGAAGATCCCGATTACAGACTTTTCATCTCGTTTCTAAGTAGAAAACTACGACCTCACGAAAAGTCTTATACCATAACTGAACTCGAAGCTTTGGCTGTTGTTTTTTCTCTCCAGTATTGGAAGAAAATCATCTACGGCTATCCCATTACAATTTACACAGACCATAAAGCTCTGACATTCCTACTGTCATCTGACATGACGAATGAGAGAGTTTCCCGATGGGCTCTTTTTATTCAACAGTTTGACCTCACAGTAATACATAGGCCTGGCCAGAAGAATGCATTAGCAGATGCCCTCAGCCGCAACCCTGCTGAAGTTATTGAAGTTCACGAGGTTAACATCATGACTGATGATGACGAAGAATGTCTTCGCAAACTTCGTTACCTTGCCCAGATGCAACGAAGAGACGCCAATTGTAGGGAATTAATTCGATTTTTATCAGGTTCGATTCCCGCCGATGATGATGAATTCCCACGTCTCCAACGACTTTCTTCAAACTTCTGTTTACGGGATGGGATTCTTATGAAATACATTGACTTAGCCAAGACGCAATGCAGAATTTATGCACCTGTTAAAATCAGGAAGGCTATCATATGGCATTGTCACTCAATTTCAGGTCATGCTGGTACGGATAAAGTTCTCAACCTTATTAAGGAAAGGTTTACATGGGAATATCTTAGGCGAGACATTAGGAGAATTTTACGGTCCTGTGATTTATGCCAGCGGATCAAGTCGAATAATTATCTCCTCAAGGAATTTCCCAAACCGCTGATCCCGGAAAAGCCCGGAGAAATCATGGCAATCGATCTGTACGGCCCTTTGCCAAAGGCGACCAGGGGGAACAGACATGTCATTGTAGTTGTGGATGTCTTTTCCAAATATACTATGCTATTGCCTATCCAGAAAGCTAACGCCGGTAACATCTTAAGGAGGCTGAAAAAGAACATCATCCCTGAGATGGGAAAGCCTGAATACCTACTGACGGATCACGGAACGCAGTTCACTTCCGTAGAATTCCAACAGGCTTTGGAAGAACTCAACATTCGACATATCATGAATTCTATTAGGCATCCGGAAGCTAACCCTGCTGAAAGAATAATGAGAGAACTCGCCAAATTCTGTCGAATTTATTGTAGTGAACATCACTGGAAGTGGATCGAGGTCTTGCCAGTAATGCAAAAAATTATGAACTCTATTGTGCATGAATCTACTAATGACATTCCTCTCAGCCTACATCATGGGTCAAAACCAGAGCGACCTTGGGACAGAATTTTACCAGCTCTACCAAATGCTATTGTGCCGCAGCAAGTTAAGATCAATGACGCGCTGACCAGGTTAAGACATGCAGCCGCCCTCAGAGAACGACGCCAGCGTAATAGGAAGTTCAGAAGACCATTGAATCCTGGAGGCCTTATTTTAATACGGAGACCAGCTACTTCCAACCCTGAGAGAAGGATTTACGCTAAGTTCTGTCCACTATTCGTAGGTCCTTACCGTGTCCGCACTGTATTGAGAAACGGGGCTTATGAAATTGTAAGATTGGATGGCAATTTCGAGGGTATTTATAACTCAGCCAATTTAAAACAATATGTACCACAGGAAGAGTAAAGCCTGGAAAAGAAAATCCTGCGTATTTTCTTTTCGTCCAACCAAGGGGAAGATGTACCAGGAAAGCCTAGGTTCTGGTCCATATCAATTGAAAGAAACGTTATTCCAACATAAAAGATCCGACCGACGTACGAACATCTATGTAAAGAATGTTCCAGTATGTGCCAGACCCTACGAGTGCACTAGGCGGAGTCAAGTGACGTCACCTGTCGCTCGAAGCTCACCTCCCCTAGAGATATTTCTCGAAAGAATTTTTCTTTTACCAGCTTTTTAACGCCTTAACCAATTTCAACGGGACAAACGCTGAATTACAGCGGACGACATAAAAGTTAATCCCTGTGAATTTCAAATTAATTCATCCCATGGTTGTTGAGTTATAATAATTTAAAGTCTCAACGAAATTACGTAATCACGGTCACATGGCCGAGAGATGCTACCCCTCCCAGCGCTGGTATCTATATATGTCAAGGCCGGCCAGTCAGCAAGCCAGTACAAGGACGAGTAGACAGCTGTGAGTAGAGGAGAGACCGGCCCGCGTACAGTATGTTCGCGCAGTCACGGTGAAAATACTTTCCGTCGTATGTCCGGAACGCGAAGTTATATCGCCGAAAGAATTATAAAAGACGTCGCACTATATTTAGTATATCGCGTCGCGACCACAGCCTAATCCTAAAGACATTTAAGAATGTAATACGAGTGAACTTATTGAAGTGTTAATATCAAATATTTAACGTTCACAGAACATGTCTTTACGTGTGGACTTAGGTAACTTCAAATAACATTGAACTTCTACAGAAACTAATGTGTAGAATCATCAGAATTTATTTCTTTTCGAGTATTGAACTGTATTCCTTTATTCATGCCACGTCAGTATACGACTTACAGTAATTTGAGTGAAAATTAAGAACTTTTCTGAGGTAATATAACGTTATAATAACAAGATAAGCAGAAAATAATCCTTAGTGACTTAATGACTGTGTTCAAAGACTGTGATTATCGACTTGCCTTTTCAAGTGTGAACTGTGTAATTATGAACGTTTCAGTAACGACTGTAAATAATATTTTATGCAGGAAGGACTGTGTTTCTTTATGTAACGTCTTGAAATTCAACTACGCCATAAATAGTGTTCAACAGTAAATGACAGTGTCAGTGATAACTACTCGCACTAAGTGAATTTTTCGTGTGCGAAAAATCACCCGAACAAGCTGCAATTCTACATGATCCAGTTCCAGCCGTCATCACCTCATCGGGAACGTCAACATCGCCGATCCTGATTCTCCACGGAACATTCCAGATGTCCATCATTCGACATTTTGTAGCAACATTTCTTGCCATAAGTGAGTAGTAACAAACTGACTAAAAATTTTCTTTTATTAATTTGTGAACAGTGGAAACTTCAGTGCCGCGTGTGAACACATATTTCAGAGTTCTCATAATTTCTCAGAAGTGATTAATTTAATTTCAAATTTCAGTTTCATTTCTCGTAGAAAGACTGTAGGCTTTTCAAGTGTGATATATATCAAGGTTGACGAACTGAGAACTGAAAACCATTAACCGAAACTTAATTTCTCATATCAATTTACAATTATAAATGTGTGCTTAGGTTTAAAAAGACTTTAGGTGGAAATTCAATACCTCATATTCTCACATATGAAAGACTTTGAAATCAGTGATATTTATGCCATTTTTATGAACAGAAGTCAAGAAGATTATTTTCAAACTTTTAATTTCAATGCTAGATTTGAGTCAATAATCATACCGCAGGGTGAAGAATTAATAAATTCTTTTAAAAAAAATTTCTACCATCTATTATTCGCTCTGCGAGTCTATCCTTCTCTGTATCGGCTCCAAAACCAAGTTCCACTCCCTGAGGTCCTACTCATGCCCTTTTCCCAAAAACTTTTCCTGGTACAGAGAGGATAGTATAATAATAGATGGCGCCGCAACTTCAAGGGCTCGATTTGGAGCCGTGCTATAATAATAAATGATGCACTTGTAATAATCGCAACATTCAGGGTTCGATCTAAGTCATTATATTTTTGAGCACAGGATTCGACTGCAAAGAACCTGTTGTATTTGACTTATTCGAATATTCCGGAAACATGGATAACTTACTTGCAGCAATCGAAGCTCTCAGGCTTTGCATTAACGATCAGAATGCTAAGATTGATAGGTCTAATAACCAGATAACACAAATGCAGGCTCAAATGAACACGCAAATAGATCGAATTAACACTCAAATGGTAGAGTCTAATAACCAGTTGCAGGCTCAACTTCAACAACAAATGCAGGCACAAAATACTCAACTTCAAGCGCAATTAACTGAGTCAAATAGTAAGGTTGAAGACTTAACTTCTAAAATTGACAGGACCTTGGACACTAAGTTTGCTGAAGCGGATAAAGTTATTAATAAAAGGCTCACTGAATCTAGTGCCCTTATCGAGCAACCATTCCGTGAAGCTGGAACTCGCCTCGAAAAGAAACTTACTGATTCTAGTGCGCAAGTCGAAGCCACATTGACAAATATGCGGGATCAGTTTGTTGAAAACTTAGAGTCTATCAAGGAAGAAATAAAGACAGAGGTCGTCAAGTCTTTAGATAAAGATCTTAGAAATGTTCTTCCTTCCGTTCAAGCATTTTCCACTGAACACAAAGATTTACGGACTGAATTTCAAGAATCCCATGGTAACATCTCACAAACTCAAGTAAAGCTAGCTCAGGTACAGGAAACCTTGCGAGATGCATTAAAGAACGATGTGGGTAAATTACGGAGCGAGATAGGATTAATTAAGAGCACGCAAGGAGAACTCGACAAGCATATTACAGGACAGCTAGATAGCACGCATACCCAGATAGCTGCTTTCTGTAAAGACGTACAAGTCATTAAAACTGACTTGAGAAATGAAATAACAAATTTAGACACCTCAATTAATTCTAAAATTAAAAATTTGTCTGAAGAAATGAATCAAATTAAACTCAAAGAACATACGACTGACGTCACAATTCCTGGTTCGTCGAGGGAAGTACACAGCACAACAACCCTTATTAAGATGCCAGATGACAAACCAGTCAAATTTTCAGGACGTGACGAGTATACTGCTCGAGAATTTTTGTTAAATGTCGATGATTACCTGGAAGAGAATAGGGTAGATGACGATCGGAAACTTAGAGTAGTATCCAAACTTCTAGAAGGACGAGCCTTATCATGGTTCATAGCTTTTAAGAGCAACTTTAAAAACTATGACGACTTTAAAAAGGCACTTCTTAAACGCTTTTGGGATTCAGAAAGACAGCACCTTGTCAAGATGCAACTCTACTCTAGTAAATACAATACTTCAGTCAATACTTCCCGATATTCCGATTACTGCTTAATGCAATTAAAGAAGCTCCAGTTTTTAGATCCACCTTTGCCAGATATCGAACTTATTCAGATCCTGACACTTCAATATCCGCCTCATGTTCAAGAGATACTTGTCGCTGCCAACATTAAAACATTGGAGCATTTTGACGCTACTTTGCGTAGGTTAGATACGGCTAATACCCAATCTAGTCCGAAAACTAACAGGAGTCGAGAAATAAATACGAACTCTGCGGAAATAAAACCGCCGGAGAGAGAGGAACCCAGGACACGTGAAGAAGGCAGATTAAGCCCTTCCAACCCAACCAGATTCCGGAATTTTAGACGTCAGAGGAATCAGGATAGACACCCTTACCAACCTAGGAATTTATGGAGACAGCGCGAAAGCACTCCTGAAGGAAATCGTGAGGCCAGACGACGGGAACTCGAAAGTAGATGGAAAGATACACGGGAATACATCAGGGAGAGAAATCGTAATCCTGATGAGCTTGGAGCTACATCCCTGGAATACCAACGTCAATTCGGACCAAGAGAACAAAGATCACCTGATCCTGAATCAACAGGCGCTATAAAAAAAACGCCAATCTCGCAATAGGGAGATTAACTACAGAACACGATGAGGACGAGATTTCAAATTATTGTACTGCTGTTACCAATTACTGGCATATTGACGATTCCGAATTACTATTCGAAGACGCACAAACACTAAGGCCAATTATTACACGTTCATTACCTGTCATAACAGTACGCACAGGCAACCTACAGGTGATTACGCTCATCGATTCTGGAGCGCAAGCTTCTTTAATTTCTGATAGGCTTGTAGACTCGCTTAAAAATCAGAACAATGTTTTGTTATTGCCTGCAGCTCAGATTAAAGTAAGATGGATAGTTCCTGATAAAATTGTTAAGTGTAAATCCCAGGCATTTTTAGAGTTTGAAATTAACAGTCAGACATTTGAACACATATTTTTGGTAGTATCACGTCTGAACTTCAACTTAATACTTGGATCAGATTTTATGATCAAATACAAAGGAACCATTGACTATGATGCCAACCTCGTAAGATTCAAGAATAATTCCGTAGGACTACAGCTGGTAGGACGAAGTGACCTGGAAGTTCAAGAGAAGAGAGCCCGTTTCGAAGAAGCCGGTGGTGACATTATTAAGCCCGCTGTAAGCGAGGTTGCGCCAGCCGTAGCAGAAAGTAGAAAGGGTGACCAAAGTGAGGACGATGCAGAGTCCCTATTCAATGAGAACTCCATTATAGGTCCGGATTATATAATGTCAATAGCCAGTGTGGTTGAAGACCCGGAAATTAAATTAAAATTGGAGGAGGCTAAAAATGACGTTCTACAAAAATTTGCATGTGTATTCGATGACAAGCCTGGAGAGATAGCTGGCTACGAATATCATCTTGATGTAAATGACTTGTCTCCTTATCAGAAGAAACCATATCCCGTACCCGAGAAATATCGAGAAGAAGTTCGTAACTTAATTCATAAAATGACAGATGATGGGATAATTTCGCCTTGCGTAACTAAGTACTTGAACCCATTGGCCATAGTGCGTAAGCCTAACGGCAGTATCAGAATTTGCCTCGACGCGAGGGTCCTAAATGACCGACTGACCTTAGAATATGACCGTCCTCCATTACTTAAGGATATTATCAGAAGATTCCACGGCATGAATTTCTTTAGTTGCCTTGACGGAACTTCTTCATACTATCACATAAAATTGGATGCTGAAAGTAGGCTATTCACAGGCTTTTTATTTGAAAATAGGACCTATGTTTTCAACAAAATGCCCTTTGGTATTAAGAACTCGGGAGCTGTTTTGATCAGAGCCTTGGAAAAACACTTATCAGATGATGTAAAGGACATAACTACGATTTATGTTGACGACATTTTGATTGCCTCGAGAACTTTCGAAGAGCACGTGAGAGATGTCAATCTGGTCCTGCAGGAATTTCAAGATAAATGCCCAGAAAAGTCAACTTTTCCAAACATCAGTATTATTCTTAGGACATGTAATTAGTGGTGATGGAATTCAACCCAACCCTGCCAAGATTAAGAGTATCATTGACTTTCCTAGACCTCAGCGCATTAGAAACGTGAGACAGTTCCTAGGACTTTGTCAATTCTTTTCTCAACACTGTCCAGATTACACTAAGACGGTAGCTCCTCTTCAGCAACTACTACTTAAGAATAATAGATGGAAGTGGACCGAAGAATGTGAACGAGCTTTCCTTGCCACCAAGGACATGTTGAAAAACTCTGTTAAACTAGTTTATCCGGATTTTTCTCTTCCATTCTTCATAGAGTGTGATGCCAGCTCTGTAGGAATAGGCGCAGTGCTGTATCAAGCGAGACCTGAAGATCCCGATTACAGACTTTTCATCTCGTTTCTAAGTAGAAAACTACGACCTCACGAAAAGTCTTATACCATAACTGAACTCGAAGCTTTGGCTGTTGTTTTTTCTCTCCAGTATTGGAAGAAAATCATCTACGGCTATCCCATTACGATTTACACAGACCATAAAGCTCTGACATTCATACTGTCATCTGACATGACGAATGAGAGAGTTTCCCGATGGGCTCTTTTTATTCAACAGTTTGACCTCACAGTAATACATAGGCCTGGCCGGAAGAATGCATTAGCAGATGCCCTCAGCCGCAACCCTGCTGAAGTTATTGAAGTTCACGAGGTTAACATCATGACTGATGATGACGAAGAATGTCTTCGCAAACTTCGTTACCTTGCCCAGATGCAACGAAGAGACGCCAATTGTAGGGAATTAATTCGATTTTTATCAGGTTCGATTCCCGCCGATGATGATGAATTCCCACGTCTCCAACGACTTTCTTCAAACTTCTGTTTACGGGATGGGATTCTTATGAAATACATTGACTTAGCCAAGACGCAATGCAGAATTTATGCACCTGTTAAAATCAGGAAGGCTATCATATGGCATTGTCACTCAATTTCAGGTCATGCTGGTACGGATAAAGTTCTCAACCTTATTAAGGAAAGGTTTACATGGGAATATCTTAGGCGAGACATTAGGAGAATTTTACGGTCCTGTGATTTATGCCAGCGGATCAAGTCGAATAATTATCTCCTCAAGGAATTTCCCAAACCGCTGATCCCGGAAAAGCCCGGAGAAATCATGGCAATCGATCTGTACGGCCCTTTGCCAAAGGCGACCAGGGGGAACAGACATGTCATTGTAGTTGTGGATGTCTTTTCCAAATATACTATGCTATTGCCTATCCAGAAAGCTAACGCCGGTAACATCTTAAGGAGGCTGAAAAAGAACATCATCCCTGAGATGGGAAAGCCTGAATACCTACTGACGGATCACGGAACGCAGTTCACTTCCGTAGAATTCCAACAGGCTTTGGAAGAACTCAACATTCGACATATCATGAATTCTATTAGGCATCCGGAAGCTAACCCTGCTGAAAGAATAATGAGAGAACTCGCCAAATTCTGTCGAATTTATTGTAGTGAACATCACTGGAAGTGGATCGAGGTCTTGCCAGTAATGCAAAAAATTATGAACTCTATTGTGCATGAATCTACTAATGACATTCCTCTCAGCCTACATCATGGGTCAAAACCAGAGCGACCTTGGGACAGAATTTTACCAGCTCTACCAAATGCTATTGTGCCGCAGCAAGTTAAGATCAATGACGCGCTGACCAGGTTAAGACATGCAGCCGCCCTCAGAGAACGACGCCAGCGTAATAGGAAGTTCAGAAGACCATTGAATCCTGGAGGCCTTATTTTAATACGGAGACCAGCTACTTCCAACCCTGAGAGAAGGATTTACGCTAAGTTCTGTCCACTATTCGTAGGTCCTTACCGTGTCCGCACTGTATTGAGAAACGGGGCTTATGAAATTGTAAGATTGGATGGCAATTTCGAGGGTATTTATAACTCAGCCAATTTAAAACAATATGTACCACAGGAAGAGTAAAGCCTGGAAAAGAAAATCCTGCGTATTTTCTTTTCGTCCAACCAAGGGGAAGATGTACCAGGAAAGCCTAGGTTCTGGTCCATATCAATTGAAAGAAACGTTATTCCAACATAAAAGATCCGACCGACGTACGAACATCTATGTAAAGAATGTTCCAGTATGTGCCAGACCCTACGAGTGCACTAGGCGGAGTCAAGTGACGTCACCTGTCGCTCGAAGCTCACCTCCCCTAGAGATATTTCTCGAAAGAATTTTTCTTTTACCAGCTTTTTAACGCCTTAACCAATTTCAACGGGACAAACGCTGAATTACAGCGGACGACATAAAAGTTAATCCCTGTGAATTTCAAATTAATTCATCCCATGGTTGTTGAGTTATAATAATTTAAAGTCTCAACGAAATTACGTAATCACGGTCACATGGCCGAGAGATGCTACCCCTCCCAGCGCTGGTATCTATATATGTCAAGGCCGGCCAGTCAGCAAGCCAGTACAAGGACGAGTAGACAGCTGTGAGTAGAGGAGAGACCGGCCCGCGTACAGTATGTTCGCGCAGTCACGGTGAAAATACTTTCCGTCGTATGTCCGGAACGCGAAGTTATATCGCCGAAAGAATTATAAAAGACGTCGCACTATATTTAGTATATCGCGTCGCGACCACAGCCTAATCCTAAAGACATTTAAGAATGTAATACGAGTGAACTTATTGAAGTGTTAATATCAAATATTTAACGTTCACAGAACATGTCTTTACGTGTGGACTTAGGTAACTTCAAATAACATTGAACTTCTACAGAAACTAATGTGTAGAATCATCAGAATTTATTTCTTTTCGAGTATTGAACTGTATTCCTTTATTCATGCCACGTCAGTATACGACTTACAGTAATTTGAGTGAAAATTAAGAACTTTTCTGAGGTAATATAACGTTATAATAACAAGATAAGCAGAAAATAATCCTTAGTGACTTTATGACTGTGTTCAAAGACTGTGATTATCGACTTGCCTTTTCAAGTGTGAACTGTGTAATTATGAACGTTTCAGTAACGACTGTAAATAATATTTTATGCAGGAAGGACTGTGATTCTTTATGTAACGTCTTGAAATTCAACTACGCCATAAATAGTGTTCAACAGTAAATGACAGTGTCAGTGATAACTACTCGCACTAAGTGAATTTTTCGTGTGCGAAAAATCACCCGAACAAGCTGCAATTCTACATGATCCAGTTCCAGCCGTCATCACCTCATCGGGAACGTCAACATCGCCGATCCTGATTCTCCACGGAACATTCCAGATGTCCATCATTCGACATTTTGTAGCAACATTTCTTGCCATAAGTGAGTAGTAACAAACTGACTAAAAATTTTCTTTTATTAATTTGTGAACAGTGGAAACTTCAGTGCCGCGTGTGAACACATATTTCAGAGTTCTCATAATTTCTCAGAAGTGATTAATTTAATTTCAAATTTCAGTTTCATTTCTCGTAGAAAGACTGTAGGCTTTTCAAGTGTGATATATATCAAGGTTGACGAACTGAGAACTGAAAACCATTAACCGAAACTTAATTTCTCATATCAATTTACAATTATAAATGTGTGCTTAGGTTTAAAAAGACTTTAGGTGGAAATTCAATACCTCATATTCTCACATATGAAAGACTTTGAAATCAGTGATATTTATGCCATTTTTATGAACAGAAGTCAAGAAGATTATTTTCAAACTTTTAATTTCAATGCTAGATTTGAGTCAATAATCATACCGCAGGGTGAAGAATTAATAAATTCTTTTAAAAAAAATTTCTACCATCTATTATTCGCTCTGCGAGTCTATCCTTCTCTGTATCGGCTCCAAAACCAAGTTCCACTCCCTGAGGTCCTACTCATGCCCTTTTCCCAAAAACTTTTCCTGGTACAGAGAGGATAGTATAATAATAGATGGCGCCGCAACTTCAAGGGCTCGATTTGGAGCCGTGCTATAATAATAAATGATGCACTTGTAATAATCGCAACATTCAGGGTTCGATCTAAGTCATTATATTTTTGAGCACAGGATTCGACTGCAAAGAACCTGTTGTATTTGACTTATTCGAATATTCCGGAAACATGGATAACTTACTTGCAGCAATCGAAGCTCTCAGGCTTTGCATTAACGATCAGAATGCTAAGATTGATAGGTCTAATAACCAGATAACACAAATGCAGGCTCAAATGAACACGCAAATAGATCGAATTAACACTCAAATGGTAGAGTCTAATAACCAGTTGCAGGCTCAACTTCAACAACAAATGCAGGCACAAAATACTCAACTTCAAGCGCAATTAACTGAGTCAAATAGTAAGGTTGAAGACTTAACTTCTAAAATTGACAGGACCTTGGACACTAAGTTTGCTGAAGCGGATAAAGTTATTAATAAAAGGCTCACTGAATCTAGTGCCCTTATCGAGCAACCATTCCGTGAAGCTGGAACTCGCCTCGAAAAGAAACTTACTGATTCTAGTGCGCAAGTCGAAGCCACATTGACAAATATGCGGGATCAGTTTGTTGAAAACTTAGAGTCTATCAAGGAAGAAATAAAGACAGAGGTCGTCAAGTCTTTAGATAAAGATCTTAGAAATGTTCTTCCTTCCGTTCAAGCATTTTCCACTGAACACAAAGATTTACGGACTGAATTTCAAGAATCCCATGGTAACATCTCACAAACTCAAGTAAAGCTAGCTCAGGTACAGGAAACCTTGCGAGATGCATTAAAGAACGATGTGGGTAAATTACGGAGCGAGATAGGATTAATTAAGAGCACGCAAGGAGAACTCGACAAGCATATTACAGGACAGCTAGATAGCACGCATACCCAGATAGCTGCTTTCTGTAAAGACGTACAAGTCATTAAAACTGACTTGAGAAATGAAATAACAAATTTAGACACCTCAATTAATTCTAAAATTAAAAATTTGTCTGAAGAAATGAATCAAATTAAACTCAAAGAACATACGACTGACGTCACAATTCCTGGTTCGTCGAGGGAAGTACACAGCACAACAACCCTTATTAAGATGCCAGATGACAAACCAGTCAAATTTTCAGGACGTGACGAGTATACTGCTCGAGAATTTTTGTTAAATGTCGATGATTACCTGGAAGAGAATAGGGTAGATGACGATCGGAAACTTAGAGTAGTATCCAAACTTCTAGAAGGACGAGCCTTATCATGGTTCATAGCTTTTAAGAGCAACTTTAAAAACTATGACGACTTTAAAAAGGCACTTCTTAAACGCTTTTGGGATTCAGAAAGACAGCACCTTGTCAAGATGCAACTCTACTCTAGTAAATACAATACTTCAGTCAATACTTCCCGATATTCCGATTACTGCTTAATGCAATTAAAGAAGCTCCAGTTTTTAGATCCACCTTTGCCAGATATCGAACTTATTCAGATCCTGACACTTCAATATCCGCCTCATGTTCAAGAGATACTTGTCGCTGCCAACATTAAAACATTGGAGCATTTTGACGCTACTTTGCGTAGGTTAGATACGGCTAATACCCAATCTAGTCCGAAAACTAACAGGAGTCGAGAAATAAATACGAACTCTGCGGAAATAAAACCGCCGGAGAGAGAGGAACCCAGGACACGTGAAGAAGGCAGATTAAGCCCTTCCAACCCAACCAGATTCCGGAATTTTAGACGTCAGAGGAATCAGGATAGACACCCTTACCAACCTAGGAATTTATGGAGACAGCGCGAAAGCACTCCTGAAGGAAATCGTGAGGCCAGACGACGGGAACTCGAAAGTAGATGGAAAGATACACGGGAATACATCAGGGAGAGAAATCGTAATCCTGATGAGCTTGGAGCTACATCCCTGGAATACCAACGTCAATTCGGACCAAGAGAACAAAGATCACCTGATCCTGAATCAACAGGCGCTATAAAAAAAACGCCAATCTCGCAATAGGGAGATTAACTACAGAACACGATGAGGACGAGATTTCAAATTATTGTACTGCTGTTACCAATTACTGGCATATTGACGATTCCGAATTACTATTCGAAGACGCACAAACACTAAGGCCAATTATTACACGTTCATTACCTGTCATAACAGTACGCACAGGCAACCTACAGGTGATTACGCTCATCGATTCTGGAGCGCAAGCTTCTTTAATTTCTGATAGGCTTGTAGACTCGCTTAAAAATCAGAACAATGTTTTGTTATTGCCTGCAGCTCAGATTAAAGTAAGATGGATAGTTCCTGATAAAATTGTTAAGTGTAAATCCCAGGCATTTTTAGAGTTTGAAATTAACAGTCAGACATTTGAACACATATTTTTGGTAGTATCACGTCTGAACTTCAACTTAATACTTGGATCAGATTTTATGATCAAATACAAAGGAACCATTGACTATGATGCCAACCTCGTAAGATTCAAGAATAATTCCGTAGGACTACAGCTGGTAGGACGAAGTGACCTGGAAGTTCAAGAGAAGAGAGCCCGTTTCGAAGAAGCCGGTGGTGACATTATTAAGCCCGCTGTAAGCGAGGTTGCGCCAGCCGTAGCAGAAAGTAGAAAGGGTGACCAAAGTGAGGACGATGCAGAGTCCCTATTCAATGAGAACTCCATTATAGGTCCGGATTATATAATGTCAATAGCCAGTGTGGTTGAAGACCCGGAAATTAAATTAAAATTGGAGGAGGCTAAAAATGACGTTCTACAAAAATTTGCATGTGTATTCGATGACAAGCCTGGAGAGATAGCTGGCTACGAATATCATCTTGATGTAAATGACTTGTCTCCTTATCAGAAGAAACCATATCCCGTACCCGAGAAATATCGAGAAGAAGTTCGTAACTTAATTCATAAAATGACAGATGATGGGATAATTTCGCCTTGCGTAACTAAGTACTTGAACCCATTGGCCATAGTGCGTAAGCCTAACGGCAGTATCAGAATTTGCCTCGACGCGAGGGTCCTAAATGACCGACTGACCTTAGAATATGACCGTCCTCCATTACTTAAGGATATTATCAGAAGATTCCACGGCATGAATTTCTTTAGTTGCCTTGACGGAACTTCTTCATACTATCACATAAAATTGGATGCTGAAAGTAGGCTATTCACAGGCTTTTTATTTGAAAATAGGACCTATGTTTTCAACAAAATGCCCTTTGGTATTAAGAACTCGGGAGCTGTTTTGATCAGAGCCTTGGAAAAACACTTATCAGATGATGTAAAGGACATAACTACGATTTATGTTGACGACATTTTGATTGCCTCGAGAACTTTCGAAGAGCACGTGAGAGATGTCAATCTGGTCCTGCAGGAATTTCAAGATAAATGCCCAGAAAAGTCAACTTTTCCAAACATCAGTATTATTCTTAGGACATGTAATTAGTGGTGATGGAATTCAACCCAACCCTGCCAAGATTAAGAGTATCATTGACTTTCCTAGACCTCAGCGCATTAGAAACGTGAGACAGTTCCTAGGACTTTGTCAATTCTTTTCTCAACACTGTCCAGATTACACTAAGACGGTAGCTCCTCTTCAGCAACTACTACTTAAGAATAATAGATGGAAGTGGACCGAAGAATGTGAACGAGCTTTCCTTGCCACCAAGGACATGTTGAAAAACTCTGTTAAACTAGTTTATCCGGATTTTTCTCTTCCATTCTTCATAGAGTGTGATGCCAGCTCTGTAGGAATAGGCGCAGTGCTGTATCAAGCGAGACCTGAAGATCCCGATTACAGACTTTTCATCTCGTTTCTAAGTAGAAAACTACGACCTCACGAAAAGTCTTATACCATAACTGAACTCGAAGCTTTGGCTGTTGTTTTTTCTCTCCAGTATTGGAAGAAAATCATCTACGGCTATCCCATTACGATTTACACAGACCATAAAGCTCTGACATTCATACTGTCATCTGACATGACGAATGAGAGAGTTTCCCGATGGGCTCTTTTTATTCAACAGTTTGACCTCACAGTAATACATAGGCCTGGCCGGAAGAAATGCATTAGCAGATGCCCTACAGCCGCAACCCTGCTGAAGTTATTGAAGTTCACGAGGTTAACATCATGACTGATGATGACGAAGAATGTCCTTCGCAAACTTCGTTACCTTGCCAGATGCAACGAAGAGACGCCAATTGTAGGGAATTAATTCGATTTTTATCAGGTTCGATTCCCGCCGATGATGATGAATTCCCACGTCTCCAACGACTTTCTTCAAACTTCTGTTTACGGGATGGATTCTTATGAAATACATTGACTTAGCCAAGACGCAATGCAGAATTTATGCACCTGTTAAAATCAGGAAGGCTATCATATGGCATTGTCACTCAATTTCAGGTCATGCTGGTACGGATAAAGTTCTCAACCTTATTAAGGAAAGGTTTACATGGGAATATCTTAGGCGAGACATTAGGAGAATTTTACGGTCCTGTGATTTATGCCAGCGGATCAAGTCGAATAATTATCTCCTCAAGGAATTTCCCAAACCGCTGATCCCGGAAAAGCCCGGAGAAATCATGGCAATCGATCTGTACGGCCCTTTGCCAAAGGCGACCAGGGGGAACAGACATGTCATTGTAGTTGTGGATGTCTTTTCCAAATATACTATGCTATTGCCTATCCAGAAAGCTAACGCCGGTAACATCTTAAGGAGGCTGAAAAAGAACATCATCCCTGAGATGGGAAAGCCTGAATACCTACTGACGGATCACGGAACGCAGTTCACTTCCGTAGAATTCCAACAGGCTTTGGAAGAACTCAACATTCGACATATCATGAATTCTATTAGGCATCCGGAAGCTAACCCTGCTGAAAGAATAATGAGAGAACTCGCCAAATTCTGTCGAATTTATTGTAGTGAACATCCACTGGAAGTGGATCGAGGGTCCTTTGCAGTAATGCAAAAAATTATGAACTCTATTGTGCATGAATCTACTAATGACATTCCTCTCAGCCTACATCATGGGTCAAAAACCAGAGCGGACCTTGGGACAGAATTTTACCAGCTCTACCAAATGCTATTGTGCCGCAGCAAGTTAAGATCAATGACGCTCTGACCAGGTTAAGACATGCAGCCGCCCTCAGAGAACGACGCCAGCGTAATAGGAAGCTCAGAAGACCATTGAATCCTGGGAGGCCTTATTTTAATACGGAGACAGCTACTTCCAACCCTGAGAGAAGATTTACGCTAAGTTCTGTCCACTATTCGTAGGTCCTTACCGTGTCCGCACTGTATTGAGAAACGGGGCTTATGAAATTGTAAGATTGGATGGCAATTTCGAGGGTATTTATAACTCAGCCAATTTAAAACAATATGTACCACAGGAAGAGTAAAGCCTTGGAAAAGAAAATCCTGCGTATTTTCTTTTCGTCCCAACCAAGGGGAAGATGTACCAGGAAAGCCTAGGTTCTGGTCCATATCAATTGAAAGAAACGTTATTCCAACATAAAAGATCCGACCGACGTACGAACATCTATGTAAAGAATGTTCCAGTATGTGCCAGACCCTACGAGTGCACTAGGCGGAGTCAAGTGACGTCACCTGTCGCTCGAAGCTCACCTCCCCTAGAGATATTTCTCGAAAGAATTTTTCTTTTACCAGCTTTTTAACGCCTTAACCAATTCAACGGGACAAACGCTGAATTACAGCGGACGACATAAAAGTTAATCCCTGTGAATTTCAAATTAATTCATCCCATGGTTGTTGAGTTATAAGTAATTTAAAGTCTCAACGAAATTACGTAATCACGGTCACAATGGCCGAGAGATGCTACCCCTCCCAGCGCTGGTATCTATATATGTCAAGGCCGGCCAGTCAGCAAGCCAGTACAAGGACGAGTAGGACAGCTGTGAGTAGAGGAGAGACCGGCCCGCGTACAGTATGTTCGCGCAGTCACGGTGAAAATACTTTCCGTCGTATGTCCGGAACGCGAAGTTATATCGCCGAAAGAATTATAAAAGACGTCGCACTATATTTAGTATATCGCGTCGCGACCCACAGCCTAATCCTAAAGACATTTAAGAATGTAATACGAGTGAACTTATTGAAGTGTTAATATCAAATATTTAACGTTCACAGAACATGTCTTTACGTGTGGACTTAGGTAACTTCAAATAACATTGAACTTCTACAGAAACTAATGTGTAGAATCATCAGAATTTATTTCTTTTCGAGTATTGAACTGTATTCCTTTATTCATGCCACGTCAGTATACGACTTACAGTAATTTGAGTGAAATTAAGAACTTTTCTGAGGTAATATAACGTTATAATAACAAGATAAGCAGAAAATAATCCTTAGTGACTTAATGACTGTGTTCAAAGACTGTGATTATCGACTTGCCTTTTCAAGTGTGAACTGTGTAATTATGAACGTTTCAGTAACGACTGTAAATAATATTTTTATGCAGGAAGGACTGTGATCTTTATGTAACGTCTTGAAATTCAACTACGCCATAAATAGTGTTCAACAGTAAATGACAGTGTCAGTGATAACTACTCGCACTAAGTGAATTTTTCGGTGTGCGAAAAATCACCGAACAAGCTGCAATTCTACATGATCCAGTTCCAGCCGTTCATCACCTCATCGGGAACGTCAACATCGCCGATCCTGATTCTCCACGGAACATTCCAGATGTCCATCATTCGACATTTTGTAGCAACATTTCTTGCCATAAGTGAGTAGTAACAAACTGACTAAAAATTTTCTTTTATTAATTTGTGAACAGTGGAAACTTCAGTGCCGCGTGTGAACACATATTTCAGAGTTCTCATAATTTCTCAGAAGTGATTAATTTAATTTCAATTTCAGTTTCATTTCTCGTAGAAAGACTGTAGGCTTTTCAAGTGTGATATATATCAAGGTTGACGAACTGAGAACTGAAAACCATTAACCGAAACTTAATTTCTCATATCAATTTACAATTATAAATGTGTGCCTTAGGTTTAAAAAGACTTTAGGTGGAAATTCAATACCTCATATTCTCACATATGAAAGACTTTGAAATCAGTGATATTATGCCATTTTTATGACAGAAGTCAAGAAGATTATTTTCAAACTTTTAATTTCAATGCTAGATTTGAGTCAATAATCATACCGCAGGGTGAAGAATTAATAAATTGTTTTAAAAAAATTTTCTACCATCTATTATTCGCTCTGCGAGTCTATCCTTCTCTGTATCGGCTCCAAAACCAAGTTCCACTCCCTGAGGTCCTACTCATGCCCTTTTCCCAAAAACCTTTTCCTGGTACAGAGAGGATAGTATATAATAGATGGCGCCGCAACTTCAAGGGCTCGGATTTGGAGCCGTGCTATAATAATAAATGATGCACTTGTAATAATCGCAACATTCAGGGTTCGATCTAAGTCATTATATTTTTGAGCACAGGATTCGACTGCAAAGAACCTGTTGTATTTGACTTATTCGAATATTCCGGAAACATGGATAACTTACTTGCAGCAATCGAAGCTCTCAGGCTTTGCATTAACGATCAGAATGCTAAGATTGATAGGTCTAATAACCAGATAACACAAATGCAGCTCAAATGAACACGCAAATAGATCGAATTAACACTCAAATGGTAGAGTCTAATAACCAGTTGCAGGCTCAACTTCAACAACAAATGCAGGCACAAAATACTCAACTTCAAGGCGCAATTAACTGAGTCAAATAGTAAGGT